>NC_060175.1:63251584-63258458 GCF_021184085.1 Oncorhynchus gorbuscha | reverse complement strand
GCTGGTAAAAGAGGACCAAAAAGCGACTTAACAGAAGCAGAGTTTAATAATGTTCAAAACTGAATAACTGACATCCTCTAGATTTGTAGAGGGAAAACAACTGGAGAAGCGGCCATAGACTGCAGGTCGCTGGTAGGCGCAGGCCGTAGTCGACTGAGACACCTGCTCACACGCAGCGTCTGATGAAGGCACAAAACACGACAGAACAGGGTGATACACAATCACGGCAAAAAACACGACAGGACAGGGCGAAACGCAATCACAGCATGGTGAATACAATATAAGGAACCGGCCAGAACAGGAACGGATTACAAAGGAATAAATAGGGAATCTAATCAGGGGAAAGGATCGGGAACAGGTGTGGGAAGACTAAATGATGATTAGGGGAATAGGAACAGCTGGGAGCAGGAACGGAACGACAGAGAGAGAGAAGAGAGAGGCGAGAGAGTGGAGAGGGGGGAGAGAGGGATAGAACCAAACAAGACCAGCAGAGGGAAACGAATAGCATGGGGAGCACAGGGACAAGACATGACAATAAATGACAAACATGACACTTCCCAAAATTTCAACTAACTAATTGCAGCATTACCACAATAATGGAAGAGGCATGTAGAAGGGGGAAAAATTAAGGAACTTATCTGTCAGCCCTGCATTAAAGACCAAAAGTGGTTAAAAGAAAATTGTGACATATAAAAATATATACCACTTTCATTTATGACCAAAAATTTACAACTGTGCCATATATATTGCAAAAGAGTTGGGAAGAGATTTTCGATTTACCGATTCCATGGCACATAGTTTATGAATTGACACGCAAAACAATGCCGGATTTGAAACAAAAAAATTATATTTAAATTATTATACAAAATTCTTGCAACCAATAGAATGTTATACAGAGACTGAAACAAAAACATATGCTTAAAGTACGTAACTTCCTCTTTCAAAATATTGTTCGGTGAATCATGAGGAATCCATCATTTGTAACAAGTTTCAGTAAGCTTGTCTTCAACAAACTTTCAGTATGTTGAAGATTGAAATATAATTTTTGAATTTTTCCCCATATTCCATCCAGTTCGTTTAATTTTATAATTTATTACACTGGATCTTTCTTGAATAAGTTCCTCCATTTCTTTTTGTTTTCCTCCAACTTACTCTGAGCCTCTATGGTACAGTTTTTATTGCTATATATCTGTACTGTTAGTCCTTCCATTTCCTTTGTTATTATGGACTATTTTCACCTAAATTGCTTTTGTTTTATAGATGAGTACTGAATTGCATGGCCTCTAATGGCACATTTAAAAGTGTCCCATACAATAAGGGGATCTGCTGTACCTGTGTTATGTCAGAAAAAGTCTGTTATAAATTATTTTGTCCTAGTTAAAAACTATTTATCATCCAGTAGGCTTTGATTGCACTTCCAATATCCTCTCCCACATGGAAATTCTGTAAGAGTAATATATATGCCAATTACACCCAACCGCATTCTGTCCCCTATAAACACTTTTTAAACTTTTGGTGCCACAGAGAATTACATAAGAAAGTAATCAAGACGACTAGCTTGATTTGTCATGTTTTGTCATTAATTATCATGTCTTGTCCCTGTGCTTCCCCTTCTATTCGTTTCCCTCTGCTGGTCTTATTAGGTTCTTTCCCTTTTTCTATCCCTCTCTCTCCCTCCCCTCTCTCTCCTCTCTCGCTCTCTCTTCTCTCTATCGTTCCGTTCCTGCTCCCAGCTGTTCCTATTCCCCTAATCATCATTTTAGTCTTCCCACCTGTTCCCGATCCTTTTCCCTGATTAGAGTCCCTATTTCTCTCCTTGTTTTCCGTTCCTGCCCTGTCGGATCCTTGTCTAGAATTCACCGTGCTGTGTTTGTGTATCGCCCTGTCGTGTCGTGTTTCCCTCAGATGCTGCGTGGTGAGCAGGTGTCTGAGTCTGTTTGGTTCAAGTGCCTTCCCGAGGCAACCTGCTGTTCAAGATCGAGTCTCAGTCGGTTCTCGTCATTTCGAGTGAAAGTTGTGTTTTGATTGTATGTTACGTTACTGGATTAAAGACTCTGTTTCGCCAAGTCGCTTTTGGGTCCTCATTCACCTGCATGACAGAAGGATCCGACCACGGAATGGACAGCGACTACAGACGCTCGTAACACTGCCGTCGAGATCAAGGAGCCATGCTCGGCAGACACGAGCAGGAATTGTCTGCTGCTCGCCATGCCGTGGAGAACCTGGCCGCTCAGGTTTCCGACCTCTCTGGACAGTTCCAGAGTCTTCGTCTCGTGCCACCTGTTACTTCCTGGCCTGCCGAGCCTCCAGAACCTAGGGTTAATAACCCACCTTGCTACTCGGGCAGCCCACTGAGTGCCGCTCCTTTCTCACCCAGTGTGAGATTGTGTTCTCTCTCCAACCCAACACATACTCTAGAGAGAGAGCTCGGGTTGCTCGTCATCTCACTCCTTACTGGCCGGGCTCGAGAGTGGGGCACAGCTATCTGGGAGGCAGGGCTGATTGCTCTAACAAATGCCAGAGCTTTAAAGAGGAGATGATTCGGGTTTTTGACCGTTCAGTTTTTGGTAGGGGAGGCTAGGGCCCTGGCTTCCCTATGCCAGGTGATCGATCATAACGGATTACTCTATTGAGTTTCGCACTCTTGCTGCCTCTAGTGAGTGGAACGAGCCGGCGCTACTCGCTCGTTTTCTGGAGGGACTCCACGCAGTGGTTAAGGATGAGATTCTCTCCCGGAGGTTCCTTCAGATGTGGACTCCTTGATTGCTCTCGCCATCCGCATAGAACGACGGGTAGATCTTCGTCACCGGGCTCGTGGAAGAGAGCTCGCATCAACGGTGTTTCCCTGCTCCGCATCGCAACCATCTCCCTCCTCTGGCTCAGAGACTGAGCCCATGCAGCTGGGAGGTATTCACATCTCGACCAAGGAGAGGGAACGGAGGATCACCAACCGCCTGTGCCTCTATTGCGGATTTGATGGACATTTTGTTAATTCATGTCCAGTAAAAGGCCAGAGCTCATCAGTAAGCGGAGGGCTACTGGTGAGCGCTACTACTCAGGTCTCTTCATCTAGATCATGTACTACTATGTCGGTCCATCTACGCTGGACCGGTTCGGGTGCTACATGCAGTGCTGATTGACTCTGGGGCTGAGGGTTGTTTCATGAATGAAGCATGGGCTCGGAAACATGACATTCCTTTCAGACAGTTAGACAAGCCTACGCCCATGTTTGCCTTAGATGGTAGTCATCTTCCCAGTATCAGATTGGAGACACTACCTTTAACTCTCACAGTATCTGGTAACCACAGTGAGACTATTTCTTTTTTGATTTTTTCGTTCACCTTTTACACCTGTTGTTTTGGGTCATCCTAGCTAGTATGTCATAATCCTTCTATTAATTGGTCTAGTAATTCTATCCTATCCTGGAACGTTTCTTGTCATGTGAAGTGTTTAATGTCTGCCATCCCTCCCATTTCTTCTGTCCCCACTTCTCAGGAGGAACCTGGCGATTTGACAGGAGTGCCGGAGGAGGGGAGGAATATCATGATCTGCGCACGGTCTTCAGTCGGTCCCGAGCCAACTCCCTTCCTCCTCACCGGTCGTATGATTGTAGTATTGATCTCCTTCCGGGGGACCACTCCTCCTCGGGAGTAGACTATACTCTCTGTCGGCTCCCGAACGTAAGGCTCTCGAGGATTATTTATCTGTGTCTCTTGACGCCGGTACCATAGTGCCTTCTTCCTCTCCCGCCCGGGCGGGGTTCTTTTTTGTTAAGAAGAAGGACGGTACTCTGCGCCCCTGCGTGGATTATCGAGCTGAATGACATAATGGTTAAGAATCGTTATCCGCTTCCCCTTATGTCATCAGCCTTCGAGATTTGCAGGGAGCCAGGTGCTTTTACTAAGTTGGACCTTCGTAACGCTTACCATCTCGTACGCATCAGAGAGGACGGAGTGGAAACGGCGTTTAACACTCCGTTAGGGCATTTTGAGTACCGGGTTCTGCCGTTTGGTCTCGCCAATGCGCCAGCTGTTTTTCAGGCATTAGTTAATGATGTTCTGAGAGACATGCTGAACATCTTTGTTTTTGTCTATCTTGACGATATCCTGATTTTTTCACCGTCACTCGAGATTCATGTTCAGCACGTTCGACGTGTTCTACAGCGCCTTTTAGAGAATTGTCTCTACGTTAAGGCTGAGAAGTGCTCTTTCATGTCTCCTCCGTTACTTTTCTCGGTTCCGTTATTTCCGCTGAAGGCATTCAGATGGATTCCGCTAAGGTCCAAGCTGTCAGTGATTGGCCCGTTCAAGGTCACGTGTCGAGTTGCAGCGCTTTTTAGGTTTCGCTAATTTCTATCGGCGTTTCATTCGCAATTTCGGTCAAGTTGCTGCCCCTCTCACAGCTCTTACTTCTGTCAAGACGTGTTTTAAGTGGTCCGGTTCCGCCCAGGGAGCTTTGCATCTTCTAAAAGAACGTTTCGTCCGCTCCTATCCTCGTTACTCCTGACGTCACTAGACAATTCATTGTCGAGGTTGGCCCTTCAGAAGCAGGCGTGGGAGCCATTCTATCCCAGCGCTTCCAGTCTGACGATAAGGTTCATCCCCTTGCGCTTATTTTCTCATCGCCTGTCGCCATCTGAGCGCAACTATGATGTGGGTAACCGAGAACTGCTCGCCATCCGCAGCCTAGGCGAATGGCGACAGTGGTTGGGGGGCGACCGTTCCTTTTGTCGTTTGGACAGACCATAAGAACCTTGAGTACATCCGTTCTGCCAACGACTTAATGCCCGTCAAGCTCGTTGGGCGTTGTTTTCGCTCGTTTCGAGTTTGTGATTTCTTACCGTCCGGGTAGCAAAAACACCAAGCCTGATGCCTTATCCCGTCTGTTTAGTTCTTCTGTAGCTTCTACTGATCCCGAGGGGATTCTTCCTTATGGGCGTGTTGTCGGGTTGACAGTCTGGGGAATTGAAAGACAGGTTAAGCAAGCACTCACGCACACTGCGTCGCCCGCGCGCTTGTCCTAGTAACCTCCTTTTCGTTCCTGTTTCCACTCGTCTGGCTGTTCTTCAGTGGGCTCACTCTGCCAAGTTAGCTGGTCATCCCGGTGTTCAGGCACTCTTGCGTCTATTCGCCAGCGCTTTTGGTGGCCGACTCAGGAGCGTGACAGCCGTTTCGTGGCTGCTTGTTCGGACTGCGCGCAGACTAAGTCGGGTAACTCTCCTCCTGCCGGTCGTCTCAGACCGCTCCCATTCCTTTCGACCATGGTCTCACATCGCCTAGACTTCATTACCGGTCTGCCTTTGTCTGCGGGGAAGACTGTGATTCTTACGGTTGTCGATAGGTTCTCTAAGGCGGCACATTTCATTCCCTCGCTAAACTTCCTTCCGCTAAAGACGGCACAAATCATTATCGAATGTGTTCAGAATTCATGGCCTTCCGTTCGACGCCGTTTCAGACAGAGGCCCGCAATTCACGTCACAGTTTTTGGAGAGGAGTTCTGTCGTTTGATTGGTGCGTCCGTCAGTCTCTCTTCCGGGTTTCATCCCCAGTCTAACGGTCAAGCAGAGAGGGCCAATCAGACGATTGGTCGCATCCTACTCGCAGCCTTTTCTTTCAGAAACCCTGCGTCTTGGGCAGAACAGCTCCCTGGGCAGAATACGCTCACAACTGCTTCCTTCGTCTGCTGCCGGGTTATCTCCCGTTTCAGAGTAGTCTGGGTTACCAGCCTCCTCTGTTCTCATCCAGCTTGCCGAGTCCAGCGTTCCCTCCGCTCAAGCGTTTGTCCAACGTTGTGGCGCACCTGGAAGGAGGGTGAGGTCTGCACTTTGCCGTTACAGGGCACAGACTGTGAGAGCCGCCAATAAACGCAGGATTAAGAGTCCAAGGTATTGTTGCGGCCAGAGAGTGTGGCTTTCCCACTCACAACCTTCCTCTTCTGACAGCTTCTCGTAAGTTGACTCTGCGGTTCATTGGTCCGTTCCGTGTCTCCCAGGTCGTCAATCCTGTCGCTGTGCGACTGCTTCTTCAGCGACATCTTCGTCGCGTCCATCCTGTCTTCCATGTCTCCCTGTGCCTTTCTTCGCACCCCCGTTCGTCTTCCCTCCCCCCTCCCCGTCCTTGTCGAGCGCACCTATTTACAAGGTACATAAGATCATGGACATGCGTTCTCGGGGACGGGGTCACCAATACTTAGTGGATTGGGAGGGTTACGGTCCTGAGGAGAGGAGTTGGGTTCCGTCTCGGGACGTGCTGGACGTTCACTCATTGATGATTTCCTCCGTTGCCGCCAGGATTCCTCTCGAGTGCGCCAGGAGGCGCTCGGTGAGTGGGGGGGTACTGTCATGTTTTGTCATTAATTATCATGTCTTGTCCCTGTGCTTCCCCTTCTATTCGTTTCCCTCTGCTGGTCTTATTAGGTTCTTTCCCTCTTTCTATCCCTCTCTCTCCCCCTCCCTCTCTCACTCTCTCGCTCTCTCTTCTCTCTATCGTTCCGTTCCTGCTCCCAGCTGTTCCTATTCCCCTAATCATCATTTAGTCTTCCCACACCTGTTCCCGATCCTTTTCCCTGATTAGAGTCCCTATTTCTCTCCTTGTTTTCCGTTCCTGCCCTGTCGGATCCTTGTCTAGAATTCACCGTGCTGTGTTTGTGTATCGCCCTGTCGTGTCGTGTTTCCCTCAGATGCTGCGTGGTGAGCAGGTGTCTGAGTCTGTTTGGTTCAAGTGCCTTCCCGAGGCAACCTGCTGTTCAGATCGAGTCTCCAGTCGGTTCTCGTCATTTAGAGTGAAAGTTGTGTTTTTTGATTGTATGTTACGTTACTGGATTAAAGACTCTGTTTTCGCCAAGTCGCTTTTGGGTCCTCATTCACCTGCATGAC
>NC_060175.1:63209764-63251484 GCF_021184085.1 Oncorhynchus gorbuscha | reverse complement strand
TAATAACAAGGCAGAACAGTTGAAACTGGAGCAGCAGCACGGCCAGGTGGACTGGGGACAGCAAGGAGTCATCATGTCAGGTAGTCCTGAGGCATGGTCCTAGGGCTCTGGTCCTCTGAGAGAGAGAAGGAAAGAGAGAAAGAGAGAATTAGAGAGAGCACACTTAAATTCACACAGGACACCGAATAGGACAGGAGAAGTACTCCAGATATAACAAACTGACCCTAGCCCCCGACACAAACTACTGCAGCATAAATACTGGAGGCTGAGACAGGAGGGGTCAGGAGACACTGTGGCCCCATCCGAGGACACCCCCGGACAGGACCAAACAGGAAGGATATAACCCCACCCACTTTGCCAAAGCACAGCCCCCACACCACTAGAGGGTTATCTTCAACCACCAACTTACCATCCTGAGACAAGGCTGAGTATAGCCCACAAAGATCTCCGCCATGGCACAACCCAAGGGGGGGTGCCAACCCAGACAGGATGACCACATCAGTGAATCAACCCACTCAGGTGACGCACCCCTTCCAGGGACGGCATGAGAGAGCCCCAGTAAAGCCAGTGACTCAGCCCCTGTAATAGGGTTAGAGGCAGAGAATCCCAGTGGAAAGAGGGGAACCGGCCAGGCAGAGACAGCAAGGGCGGTTCATTGCTCCACAGCCTTTCGGTTCACCTTCCGACTCCTGGGCCAGACTACACTCAATCATATGACCCACTGAAGAGATGAGTCTTCAGTAAAGACTTAAAGGTTGAGACCGAGTTTCTCTATTACACCGGCTCTGATGCTCGTTGGATGTGGCAGGGATGGCAGACGATAACAAAGGGAAACCCAGCCATGAGATGCCCAGTGACGAGAAATTCCCAAACTAGCTAGGCCACAACAACTACGCCACACTAACCCTAAACACAGGGGCCCTTCAGGAGTGTGAGTTTAGTCCCCACCTGTACTCCCTGTTCACCCATGACTGAGTGGCCATACACGACTCCAACACCATCATCAAGTTTGCTGACGACACAATGGTTGTAGGGCCTGATCTCCGACGGCGATGAGACAGCCTATAGGGAGGAGGTCAGAGACTTGGCAGTGTGGTGCCAGGACAACAACCTCTCCCTCAACGTCAGCAAAACCAAGAAGCTTATCGTGAACTACAGGAGAAGGGGTCGAGAGGTTCAGGTTCCTTGGTGTCCACATCACTAAGGCCTTAACATGGTCCATACACACACCCGCACAGTCGTGAAGAGGGCACGAGAACATCAGCGACTGACTAAATAGCCATAAGACTGCTAAATGGTTAATTAAATGGTTCATCACTCCAGAGAATGTGTTTCCACTGCTCCAGAGTCCAATGGCGATGAGCTTTACACCACTCCAGCCAACGCTTGGCATTGCACATGGTGATTTTAGGCTTGTGTGCTGCTGCTCGGCCATGGAAACCCATTTCATGAAACTCCTGATTAACAGTTCTTGTCCTGACATTGTTTCCAGAGGCAGTTTGGAACTCGGTAGTGACTGTTGCAACTGAGAACAGGCGATTTTTAAGCGCTATGCGCTTCAGCACTCAGCGGTACTGTTCTGTGAGCTTGTGTGTTCTATCACTTTGTGGCTGAGCAGTTGTTGCTCCTAGATGTTTCCACTTCACAATAACAGCATTTACAGTTGACCGGGGCAGCTCTAGCAGGGCAGAAATTTGATGAACTGACTTGTCACTGAGCTCTTCAGTAAGGCCATTCCACTGCCAATGTTTGTCTATGGAGATTGCATGGCTGTGCTCGATTTAAAAATATATGTTTTATACACCTGTCAGCAAAGGGTGTGGCTGAAATGGCCTAATCCACTAATTTGAAGGGGTGTCCACATACTTTTGAATATGTAGTTTATCTATCTCAAATTCCTGGTACTGTATATAGTTTAATTCCTCTTTGTATTTATATATATATTTTCAACTGCATCGTTGGGAAGGGCTCGTAATCAAACAGTAAAGTCTACATCCATTCCGCGCATATGACCGATAAAATGTGATTTGAACATCTCTCTCTCCTTCCTTCCCTCAGGTATGTCTAAGTGGGAGGCATATGTTGGTCCTGGTTCACAGAGTCTCCGTGTCTATCTCACTTCCACTATCCCAGCATCCTTTGCTGCTCAACTCTGTGTATGGCAGGACAAGGGATGTGTGTCCAGAGGAGCTATCTACTTAGTAAACATGGTAAGGTAAGAAGACACTGTTACTGTATTATAGATCTGTAGACACTGGTCCATGCTGTTAAGAGTGCAGTTTTCTGTTGTACAGGGTGGGGGCACCAGAGAGACACAGATGAACCTGCCCTTATCCTTCCTAACTGAGGGACTATGTGTGCAGGTATAACCTATTTAATAAAAAATATAAAAATGTACCTTTATTTTACTAGGCAAGTCAGTTAAGAACACATTCTTATTTTCAATGACGGCCTAGGAACAGTGGGTTAACTGCCTGTTCAGCGGCAGAACGACAGATTTGTACCTTGTCAGCTCGGGGATTAGAACTTGCAACCTGTCGGTTACTAGTCCAACGCTCTAACCACTAGGCGACCCTGCCGCCCCTAACTATGAATGTTTTTTGTATTATTATTAAGGATATCTTACCTTACTTTGACTTTCTTTTCATTTCACGCTCTCTTTAACTCTCTGAAGGTGTGGCGGTCAGATCCTCCACAGTATGGGAGGAGAATACTCTGTCCTGACTGTGAGTTCTCTCTCTCACACACACACACACACACACACACACACACACACACACACACACACACACACACACACACACACACACACACACACACACACACACACACACACACACACACACACACACACACACCTTCCAGCACTAATAAGTAGTATCCTCTTATGCCTTCTCAGATTCCCACAGGAGATGGGGTCTCTATGCTGTTGCAGCCTTGACACTTCTGGTTACTGTGGCAATGCTGGGACGCCTCATCCACTATGTGACCAAGAATGGAGTCACAGGTCAGTTTTTCTTGTACTCTGTACGTAAGACCTTTGTAGCCCCTTCTTGTGTCCTCAGTCATATTATATTGCATTCACAATGTTTGCAATATTATGTACTGTTTTTGACCTACTTGTCTGCTCTGTCTTTGTATCACCTTATCCTTCAAACCTAATTTAATCCACATTTGATTTGATCCCAAAGGCTTAATGGCCATCAGTGAAATAATAGAGAAATCAAGCAATAACTTACAATAATTTCCAATCATTTTTTTTGTCTCATCCTCGTTAACCCTCTCCTTTGTGTGTGTGTCTGCCTCGCCCCTTCTCTCCCTCCCTGCAGGTTGGCTGTTCATCCAGAGGCCTGTGTTGTTGGTGTGTTCCTCAGAGCTGTCAACCCATGTGTCTCCCGTGTGTGCTTTGGCCTCCATTCTACAGGGAGAGCTGTGTGCTGACGTGCGCATGGCTCTGTGGGCCCAGATCTCCAATGGGGATGGTCCTTGGGATATGGAGAGGTCTGGGGCTGGTGTGGCTGAGCTGGGCCCTGTGCCCTGGATGTATGGACAGTGGGAGGCAGTCAGAGAGGCAGGAGGCCGGGTGCTGATCATATGGAGCCCAGAGGCTAAGGAGTCCTACAAGAGCTGGAGAGAAGAGCGAGATGGGAAAAAGATAGGAGGGAGTAAAGGAGAGGAGATGCGACAAGGGGAGAGTGGAGGAGAGGAGCTGAAAGGACTTGAGTTAACAAGAAATAAACAGGAGCAAGCAGGAATGGAGAAAGAAGTGGAATGGAAAGAGGAAGGTAGGAGCGGAGAGGAGGAGAGGAAGCCCTGCTCAGTGACGGGGCCGGTGTTCAGGGCTGCCCTGTCCTGTCTGCAGGGGGCACTACAGGGGACAGGCAAGAGCCACGGCTTTGCCCTTGTCTACTTCCAGGACCTCTGTCACAGCCGAGACATCCCCAAAAACCTCAGAGGTGTCCCGCGCTACTGCCTGCCTCGGGATTTTGGGGGCCTGATACGAGAGCTGGGCGGGATGGCTAGAGGAAGGAACAATGTGATTGGCAGCTGGCACTGCTGGCTCAGACTCCTCTCCAAAACATTGTCGCTTTGGTTGGCACGACGACTAACTCACAAGGTGAGTTGCTACGGACGCACCCACAGGAAGAAGAGGGTCCAAAACCGAAATGATGTCAGGAGAGGACAGAAAGTGATGTCAGGAGAGGACACTTTAAAGTCAGGCAATGTGTCTGGCCACTGTCAACCAATTAAGAGAGGACAGAGCCAAGCACTTTGCAGGAGGAGTCACATCAGCGGGCCACCGTTTGGTGATGAGTCTGGGCATCTCAGGTTTGACCTTAATTAGGGAATATACAAAATCAAAGTCCACCCAGGAAGCTAATTATTTTGTTTAGATTATAAGGAAAATGTGATCCATCAATATCTAGTTTGTCTACAAATGAATCATTTGTTGGATTCACGTCTCCATCTCAAACAAAAATCTAAGTTAAAGAATTGTCACTATAGAGCAGTGCGCTGAAAATACTGGATACATCCTGTACAATGTACTAGCTTTGAACACTTCATCTGATTTTTCAAATGTGAAGCTTGTCTTCAAGTGTCTCTCAATGGTCTTTCCCCTGAACCCCCTGCCCTAAACAGATGCCGGAGCTGCAAAGGGGTCTTTCTACTGCGGGGTCTTTCTACTGCATTGTTTCCCAACAGGCTGCTACTGCTTCAGCAGTGCAATCATGTATGAACTGCCGTGTGTTATCCAACAGACCCATTAAGACTGTTTGTTGTATGTCCAAGTTGTAAATATTACTGCTATGAGATTTGCTTAGGTGCATCTAATTGAAGGCTGGCATTGTGGATATAATTTTGAAAATGTACAGATGTGATATTTTTATTGGTTACATTAAAGTCTATTTTGGGACGGGTGTTGAAAATGAGCTTGAGCTAGACACACTAGTGCAATGCATCGGACGATTGTTTGTTCATTGTGTCAATGTGATTGTCCCCATTCAAATAAACTAAACTATTATTGTATGAAACTGAATGTTTGATGTGTACAGGTTACAGAAACTCACTTCATCACTCTGAAAGTGTTGTTTTACCCAAGTCTCCACTTGACTGTCAGAATCTTTCTGGAATATGTAATTCTACTGAAGTGCACAGCATCAACATGCCCCATCTTGAGTCAGTACATGTCCATCTCTAACTGGTTGGCAGTAGAACTGCCAGAGTCAACCTGGCTCCCCGGTATTGTCTCGGGCAGAAGGTATGGTTATCCACCCAGGATCTGCCCCCTCAGGTGTAATCCCGCAAACACTCCCCCTGGTTTATGGGCCCTTTCTCCATCTCCAAGGTTATTAGCACCTCTGCTGATCATCTTCTGTTGCTCCGTACCCTTCATAACTTCTAAAGGATCGGCGTCCCTTCAACAGGACAGCTGTAAATCATGCAGTCATGTCAATATCGCAGATTTGAGAGAAACAACAAATATCAACACTTCACTATATCATTAGGGGTGTAGTATATCCTTATAGGACAGAGCGATGCCTTCATGGCATGCCGACGACACGGGCAGTCATCTCTTGAACTTTGTCAACTAAGCACCAATCGGGGTCGAACAAAGCTAGCTAGATAGCCAATAAGCTGGGCTTTACAGGAGTATCCAGAAACCATGTATATGTCTTAAAATGTAGTGACTAACCTTGTACGACAGCATGCCTTTTCATTTTGGACAAATTATAAGGATACTCACAGTTATGAAAACTGGTTGTTTTGCAAATGTTGAACGTAATATGGCCATTAATACTTGGAAAGCTAAATCAAGGTCCGAGCATACAGATTTGACAATATTCTTACATTCTTACAATTTTCCCAAATGTACCTGGGGACTTCAGTCTTGCAGTTCACTCGTACTTCAAGTTATCCATCAAACTTTGCACATACACTGCTGCTATGTTGTGGACACTATCGGAATTACAACCAGATGATGGCTAGAAATGTGCCCTTTCTCTTGCATTTCAAAGATGGTGGTAGAAAAATACATTTTTTTCTTATTTTCTTCTACAAGATCTATTGTGTTATTCTACTACAATTAACATTTCCACAAACTTAAGTGTTCCCTTTCAAATGGTACCAAGAATATGCATATCCTTGCTTCAGTTCCTGAGCTACAGGCAGTTAGATTTGGGTATGTCATTTATCAAAAATTGGGGGGGAAAAAGGAGGGGAAAAACATCCCACCTTTCATGTGTCCAGAGCCAAACCTGTTTCTCACAGCCCTTTGTCTACTGTTTCCAAGTCCACCCCCTCTACACTGTCTCGGTGAGGCGTCTCCTGAAGGTTCGACCTCTGGGCAGGGGATTCTAGTACCTGGTTGACTGGGAGGGTTTATAGCCCGGAGGAGAGCTGCTCGGTCCCCGCCAGGGACATCCTGGACCCAGGCCTCATCAGGGTGTCGACGTTGAAAAACCGCGATCATCCAGGTATACACCCAGGTAGGACACCAGAGGGGGGGGTACTGTCACACCCTGATCTGTTTCACCTGTCTGTGTGCTTGTCTCCACCCCCCTCCAGGTGTCGCCCATCTTCCCCATTACCCCCTGTCCCCATTACCCCCTGTGTATTTATACCTGTTCTGTTTGTTTGTTGCCTGTTTGCGAAGTCAACCAGCATTTTTATTTTTTGGGGGGGGGTCAGCTCCTGCTTTTCCCCAGTCTCTATTTTCTCGTGCTCCTGGTTTTGTCTGTCCTGACTCTGAGCCCTCCTGCCTGACTCTGAGCCCTCCTGCCTGACCACTCTGCCTGCCCCTGAGCCGGCCTGCCATCCGGTACCGTTGCCCCAATTCTGGTTTACTGACCCCTGCCTGTCTTGACCTGTCTATTGCCTGCCCTTGTTGGAATATTAAACCATTGTCAATTTGATGTGTCTGCATCTGGGGGGAGGGAATTACCCCCTTTCTGAAAGGAAAAAAAAATAAGGTTAGGTAAGATTTACAGTAGATATGGGCTATCCTTATTTTAAGGGAAACAAAAAATGTTCAATAAAAAAGTTTCGAATGGGGGGGTCGTTTTGCTAAAATCCATTTTATGTTTTAGTCATGAGTAATTTTCTGATCTTTAGGTTCCCTTTGTGTGTGTATATATAACGTTTATAGATCTGACTTCCATTAGACTAAATTACAAAATATATTGTTTGGAGTGACTTAAGTTGATGAGACCGATACAAGACTAGTGGCATTCATGGAAAGTGTTTAAAAAATGGGGACATTGTAAGGGTTTTCTTCTGGTGAAAGTGAAGCGGACCAAAATGCAGCGTGGTGGTTATTCATGTTTTTAATAAAGACGACTATACATGAACAGACTATAC
The DNA here is from genome assembly GCF_021184085.1 of Oncorhynchus gorbuscha. Classification (NCBI taxonomy): domain Eukaryota; kingdom Metazoa; phylum Chordata; class Actinopteri; order Salmoniformes; family Salmonidae; genus Oncorhynchus; species Oncorhynchus gorbuscha. The sequence goes on along the minus strand of NC_060175.1, from coordinate 63,244,125 downwards.
AAAACAAGAAAAGCACAAACCTAAACCTAATCTGGTGCAAACACAGAGACAGGAACAATCACCCACAAAACCCAACACAAAACAGGCTACCTAAATATGGTTCCCAATCAGAGACAATGACTAACACCTGCCTCTGATTGAGAACCATATCAGGCCAAACATAGAAATAGACAAACCAGACACACAACATAGAATGCCCACCCAGCTCACGTTCTGACCAACACTAAAACAAGGAAAATACATACGAACGTGACAGACATAGCATAAAGTGGTTTCTGTGAGAATTACAGGAGGGGAGCGCTTAACCCATAAGACAATTGTTCTATCCAGAGAAGTAAGTAATGTTTGCAATTATATGCAGTAAAGAGGCAGATCCGTTGTCATTGGAGGTTTAAATGAACTGCATTCTGTGTTTAATGACTTTACCCTATGCATTGTGTGGACTTGAGTGCATGTTGCATACACTTAAATGCTATTTTGTACATTAGTAAAAATGTGTGTCCTTGATGTTTTTGATTCCTACAGACACTTTGTGTGTATACTGTATTGGTAACAGAACAGATCTGAGAGAGCATGTCCCCTATGGGTATGACACCTCTGTAAATCAGAACCACTTGATTGTCATGTTTTACTAAAAAAACTAAATTTCATTGATCATGGAAATTGGCAACTCCATGCACACAATTGAGCCACCTTTTCAGGTAAACATACCTCTGTCATCCTCCTGACTGTCACTCTCCATTCACACGTATTTCCAAGAGATTGGATTGAAGTGCCACAAAGCATCCGCGGGAATAGCTAAGTAACTTTTGATTTACCTGAAACAACAGGTGCATGTTGACACAATGTAAAATTGAAGTGAAATTGTAATATTAATTAATTGCAGTGCATCAATAGGCCTATATACACATGTATTAGTCCTGTCCGTGATAAATGTATCTTTTTGTAAAAGTACAAAAATGTAGCATGTTAAATAATTTGGTATCCTATTACAGCTTGCAGGTTATTAGCTTACCTTTAATTGATGACAAGGAAGAAATCACTGAGAAACATTATGCCTTCGGAGGACTGCCAGTAAACGTCGCGATGTAACGAATATATGATTTCTTGCTTCTAGATAATGATGTGGGAATCCGTGTGATCAGCGCAACCAGCTCCACTTTTCAAGATAGACAAAGGGCTGACCTGGAGGCAGACGCTTCGCCTGTTCCTTTGGGTTCACTTTGTCCTGCTCCTACTGCTGCAGCGAAGGTCCCCGTCGGCAAGGTACGCTGGAGATGATACACGGTGCACATCGTGCATTGACATTGGGACTCTTAGGTTTCTTAAATTGTTTATCGAGTGTGTTTCAAATTATTTCAATTCTAAAGATAACATCGCAAGTCTTGTAATTAGGTTGTAAATACTGATACGGTGTGGATAGCTATTGCACACAAGTATGATTTTGTGGTTTTCTTTACCACATGCAAATTCATGGTGGCGGTGTGTGTGTGTGTGGGGAGGGCACATGCAAAAAACCCAAACACACAGACAAGCTTTAGTTCACTTGCACGCACCATGCACAGTAATTTGTCTTATCTAGTAAGAGGCTGTCAGAAAGAAAACATCACAATGAACCTTAACCTGCTCTCTCTGCATTAACCACACTTCTGATCTAGTCTTTATTTACCTAGGCAAGACAGTTAAGAACTCATTCTTATTTACAGCCTATCCCTGCCAAACCAGGACAGAGCTGGGCCAATTTTGCACCACCCTCCCAATCACAGCTGGATGTGATTCAGCCTGGATTTTAACCAGGGACTGTAGTGACACCTCTAGCACTGAAATGCAGTGCCTTTAATCCGCTGCACCACTCAGCAGCCCAGTCTGGTGTTTGTGAATTCAAGTCTGGTGCCTGTGCATTAAGTCTCCAGGCTTGATCCATTTGACTGAACAGATTCATGTTTTTATTGAAAGCTGAGTCTGTACTGTAGAACAGAGTTTAGAATTGTTTAGTGAACAAAATATAAAGCCCAATATGTGAAAGTGTTTGATTCCCAGATGTTAGCCTTATTGAGCTGAAATACAAACCAGAAATGTCCACATGTCAAAAAGTCTATAATTATCTTCCAAAATTGGGACCACCACAATTTCATTTACTCCTTTAAGAATAATATAGAATCATTTTTCAACCACAACTAACTGTAGGCTATGCATTTAATTCATCAGATCTGGAACATCAGACCAGGAATGCACTCTTTGGGACATCAGAGGGGTTGTTCCCCAAACCTAGGTGTTGTGCAAAGAATGACAGGTGTGAGTCACTATAAATTTAAACAATCATTTTCATTAGTGCACTTGTTCAATAACAGGCCACTTTAAAATGCTGACTGCGGGAATGTCCTGCTTTAGTTTTTCCACCATTTAAAACCCTGATTGAATGACATCTGACTGATTTATGTCTCAGTGCCCAGGCTCCAAGCTGTGATTGATGAGATGAGGCTGTTCTAATAAACAGTTCTAACAAAACACTGACCATGAGGATTTCAGATGCATAACCACTGTAACTTCAGTGTAAAATGATTTTAAATTGTGCTTTATTCTGATAGTTTTAGTCAGATTATCACCTTCCTGAGAACTATAAAGTAAATGAAAAATGTTCACTGGTTACAACCTTATCTTAGAGTGTTTCTGTGTTGACACGACTGCAAACCCTGCCTACAAGTCCAGGTCTTATTCACAATCAAAGGTAGGAAATCAAACTTCACATTCCTGGTATGAATTCACACTTCATATCTGCAGAAAACTCTCTCTCATCCTAGACACTGTGATTAATCCAGGAAACCCTGGCCTTGATACATTGTGGGAGGCAATTAAGCCTCCCAACATAAACTGCTGAACATTTTACTGAACTACACCATGACATAAAACTTATCTAACAGGATTGCCTTCCCTCCCTCCAAAAGTGTGTCACTGTGCCTGGGACTTTTGTGTGTCTGCTGTTCTCAGCACATGACATGGTGTTGCTGTTTCTGCAGTCCCAGATCAGCAAAGGAGACAGTATAACTGTCAGTTACCAAGTGACAAATACCCTAGGGATGCCACCCATTACCTTTAATAGTGTATAATAATCATATTTTTCCAAAAAACATTCAACATAAACTGTGTTTGCTAACTTCGTATTAACTGAATGTCAACCTTTTGACTGCATTTGCAGGTTTTCTCATGGTGAAGGAATCAAACCCTTGACTTTGGCATTGCTAAACCTACTGTATGTGTTCCAGAAGCTTCTGTAATATTGTGTTACAGCTACCCACACATCATTTATTGCTGCAAGAAAGTGACATTTGCATTGGAACCATTCAGCTCTGGGAGACCAGAACTCTCCTGAAGTAAATTATATATATCACCTGTCATTGAACTGTTGTCTATTAAACATATGATGGTTATTTGGGGGAACTTTAGAATTGTTTAGTGGACAGGACATATAGCCCAATATGTGATAGTTTATGTTTGATTCCTGCAGATGTGGCTAGCCTTATTGCTGGCGCCAGAACCATATGGCAGTCAAGGTCTATACATTATCTTCCTCAGGGACCACCACAATCCCCTCATTTACAAAACGTTAAGAATAATATACATCATACATTTCAACCACAACTGTACTGTAGGCTATGCATTTTATTCATCAGATCATGTATTTTGATGACCACGCTCTCCCCTCTTTCTGTCTCAAAGGTTGTTCCCCAAAACTAGGTGTTGTGAAAGAATGTGAGGGTGAGTCACTATAAATTTAAATTGCAATCATTTTCATTAGTGCACTGTTCTCTACACCCGCACCGAGCCTGCTTTAGTTTTATGCCACCATTTAAACCCCTGATTGAATGACATCTGACTGATTTATGTCTCAGTGCCCAGGCTCCAAGCTGTGATAGATGAGATGAGGCTGTGGTCCTATTAAACAGTTCTAACAAAACACTGACCATGAGGATGAGTCAGATGCACAACCACTGTAGCTCCCTTCAGTGACCATGAGCACAACCGTTCCTTGATTTTAACTGGCGGCTTTAATTCTGTAGTTTTAGTCAGAATTATCACCTTCCGTGAGAACTATAAAGTAAATGAAAAATACAGTTAAGCACTCTTACAACCTTATCTTACGAGTGACTTATTAGCTTGGTATAACTCTGAAGTACTTACATACATAACAGTTTAACCAGCGCTATAATATTAAACACATGAATAAAGGAAAAATACCTCATTGGCTGCTTATTACAGAAGGGAGGAAATCAAACTGCACACTTATTATTCCTGGCATGAATTCACACTTCATCCCAACATAAACGCTGCAACCTTTTATGAACTACACCCGATGACATGAAAACTTAGCTAACAGGATTGCCTTCCCTCCCTCCAAAAGTGTGTTGCTATACAATAAGGATCCCCGTTATTATTTCCCCTGCACAGCAGACACGCAAACAAAAGACAGTCTAACTGTCAGTTACAACCACTAATACACCGGGTGGACTTACCCATTACCTTTAATAGTGTGTATAATAATCTATGCCATTTTTTTCCAAAGGGAAAGGGCATTCAACTATGAGTGAAGGATGCTTTGTTGCGAAATAGGAAGCAAATTCTAGATTTAACTTTGGATTGGAGATGTTTGATGTGGGTCTGGAAGGAGAGTTTACAATCGTATTTGTAGTTGTCCTCGTATTCTAAGTCAGAGCCGTCCAGAGTAGTGATGTTGGACAGGCGGGCAGGTTCAGGCAGCGATCGGTTGAAGAGTATGCATTTAGTTTTACTTGTATTTAAGAGCAATTGGAGGCCACGGAAGGAGAGTTGTAAAATGGCATTGAAGCTTGGCTGGAGGGTTGTTAACACAGTGTCCAAAGAAGGGCCAGAAGTATACCGAATGGTGTTGTCTGCTTAGAGGTGGATCAGAGACTCACCAGCAGCAAGAGCGACATCATTGATGTATACAGAGAAGAGATACCTTAACAAAGGCCCAGTGGAAGCGAAATAGCCCAATAACATCAAAGATACACCACTATATTTTACGAAATATGAGGTTATTTTTGGCATTTGTCGACGAAAAACCCAACGCTGGTTTGTGTGGTTAAAGACCTCTATTTTCATCTCATCTGATCATAGTACCCGGATCCAATCCAAGTGCCAATGCCATTTTGCTAACTCCAGACATTTACATACGAAGGTTGCTCTCAATAAAGGATATTTTCTGGCAACCCTGGAGACTTGATGCGACCAAATTCTGTAATTCTCCAACTGTTGCCTTCAATTATCCGTTGCCTTCCAAACCATCTTCCTCCGTGTGCGTGTGGACAAGGTACACGCACACTTAATTCTCTCTTTCTTTCTCTCTCTCGGAGGACCATGCCTCAGGACTACCTGGCATGATGACTCCTTGCTGTCCCCAGTCCACCTGGCCGTGCTGCTGCTCCAGTTTCAACTGTTCTGCCTTGTTATTATTTGACCATGCTGGTCATTTATGAACATTTGAACATCTTTGGCCATGTTCTGTTATAATCTCCACCCGGCACAGGCAGAAGAGGACTGGCCACCCCACATAGCTTGGTTCCTCTTCTAGGTTTCTTCCTAGGTTTTGACCTTTCTAGGGAGTTTTTTCCTAGCCACCGTGCTTCTACACCTGCATTTGCTTGCTGTTTGGGGTTTTAGGCTGGGTTTCTGTACAGCACTTTGAAATATCAGCTGATGTACGAAGGGCTATTTAAATAAGTTTGATTTGATTTATTTTTAAACAATGTGCAATTGTATTATTATAAAATCATGTACTTTCCCAATTTTTTTCACATACAATATAACTTTGAATTTGTATTAGTTCATTTTATACAGTATTTCTGTTGCTCAACTTTATCAAGGGTTCCAATACATTTGGAGGTGACTGTATTAATTCAACTGACAAATTAACCATATTATATATCAGTGTCGATAGTATAGACCAGGTTAGCTCATTGGATAATCTCTGTCTCTCTAACACGCAGTGTAGAGATTAGTGCTCTTTTAGCGAGAAGGATATTTGGCAGAAATAATGGATACTGGAGGCATTGATCCCCAGCTCTAAAAGGTATAATCAGATAGACTTCTCCTGTAGCATCCAGGAACCGATGGAGTCTGACTCTTCTGATTGGGCTACTACTAAATCTGTCTGGCAGTACTTGGGGCCTACGTTGTCCATGGTGCTCAAAGGTTAGTGATGCAACTATATATTAATAATAATATTACTAAAATTAATATAATACTACCAAGCCTGGGTTCAAGCCTGAGATTTTTATTTAAAGTGTGTGAGGCAAATTTCTCAGATTGGCACTGACGCTAGGACAGCACACACATGTCATCGTAATGACTTTGCCATAATTACGGTGTGTGTCTGTCCACAAGATACCTGTGGAGATGGTTGAAAGACGATGACATAAGGAGGTAATGATTTGCCCCTTCTTACTCAGTCTTTAATATGAGTCCAATTAAACACTTTCTTCATGTTTTAGAAAAATAAGCACTCTCTCTCTTGATTTCCTTCCCTCTCCCTCCCTTTTCTCTACAACCCCCTCTCTCAGGCGCAGTAGGAGGCAGCAATATCGTGTTGCTGTACCCTCCTGACAGCGATCAGGCTCTGTCGGGACTGGAGTGTCGTTTGGGCTCATTCCTGTCTTCTCTGGGCATCAGTGTGTCTGTTGACCTGTGGAGCCAGGCTGAGCTCAGTGTCCTCAGACCTGTTTCATGGCTCCACTCCCGGCTGGACTGCCTGCAGAGACCGGGGTCAAAGTAGTGCTGGTGCTGACCCAGGCAGCCTGGGAGAGGGACACTCCGGGGGAGTGGGTGTGAAGAGGATGGAGTCTGTGGAGGGGTGTCGTTCTCCATATTTGTATGTCTTCAGCGCTTCACTCACTTGCATTCTGTGAACTATCTGCAGGGCCGCGCCGGTGAAAACTTCACCCTGGTGCAGTTTGAGTCTTTGCCCCTCCGGCCTCCTTGTGGAGGCTGCCCCGCTGCCCCCTGCCTGAGCTCTACAGGGGGCTGCCGCTCTTCAGCCTCCCCTCCCAGGGCCTGGGCTTCCTGACTGAACTGGCTTTGTGGCGAAGTAGTGGAGCAGGCTCATGGCCACTGGCAGGGGGGCACAGGGCAGCCTCACGGGTACTTGCTGGGGGGCTGAGAGGGTTTGCGGGGGGTTCAGCAGTGTTACGGCTTGCAGGGCTGCCACAGGACTGTGTTGGTGCAGGGGTGGAGGACCCCTGGGAGTCTGTGCCTCTGGAGCCGTGTCTCAGTACCCCACCGTCTAGTCCTGACACCAAGACCAGCAGGATAGTCTGAGAGGACATGAGAGGCTAGGAAGGAACCAGGGGCTTTTGCTACAGGACGGTAACTGTGGCACTTATACAGTATACTATAATCAGATACTGGACATAAGGACTTGCGGAGATGGTGGCTTATTGAAACTGTACCTTTGTAGAGCTATTCTACAAAGTTGAGCATGACTTGTAAATATTGTAAGTGATTCACTTTTGTGCTCCTGTCAACCCCAGCTTGGTGCTCAACTACTAATTAAACAACATTTGGTCATAGCTTGGTGGTAGTTTAACTAAATCTAAATCTCGGTAGTGTTTTCAGTAGTTAATTACTTTTTTTTAATTAGCTAATTTCTTGCTCAAAATATATAGTAGGCAAGAATTTCCTCACTTGAAATGACACTTTCTGTTCTTGCAATTTTTAGTCTAAATTTTTAGTCTATTTTTAGTCTAAAGCTTAACTTCTTCCAGTAATTGGTAATTTGGTAAACTATGATTTCAGAGTAGCTTCCCCAACACTGTTAAATTATATTTTCTACATTTACAGTACATGTTCTGTCCTGCAGTGTACAGTGGGCAGCATCTCATATTACTTGCGCAGATCTGATGATCTGATCATATTGGATGTGACTGCGAACGGGACCTTGGCTAACGTTAACTAGCTAGAATGATGATGATGATGATCCTCTGGACCACAGCCTAGATGGCTCAGTCAGGACAACAACGTTAGTGAGCTCCGTACCTAGCTAAGAATTTAACTAGCTATGTTTTTGCTAAGCAGCAGAAGCGATGTAAAATAATCATCATTAATTAGGCTTATCCTTAACAGGATCCAACTCGATTTGGCAATACATAGCTATGATTAGAGAGAGTAAGTAAGTGGCACTGCATTGTTTACAAAAAAAGTATATAACTCATCCTCCTTTCTTTTCACACACTTTATTTAATCCTGCTGCCCATCATTGTACACAGCAGTTCTCAAAGTATGATAAATGACTAGGTTGATTTAAAGACACCGTAACAAATCGTGACATGACCACTGTGATGAAGAAATATCGGACTGTGTATCAGTAGTTAGGGTCAACTACTTTGTACTGAATCTCCTCTGTCCCCCGTGGCTGAGTGGTAGGTAGTCCAAGCCATGTCGTGGTTGTGGCCCCTGCTCCCTGCCCTGGTACTCTTTTCTGTGTTGTCTGTGGTTCGAGTACAGACTGCACCATGCCAGACCTGCCGCAAGCTCACTGACAGCTTCATCAAGGTAGAAGTTGTCTCTCTTCCTGTACTCCCTCTTTGTTAGTTTGTCGGTCACATTGTGCGTTTTTGTATCTGTTGGTCTGTTGGTCTGTTTTTGTATCTGTTTTGCTCTTGTCGGTAGCTGCTATTTTACTCTCCTTGCTGTTCTGTCTTCACCTGATGGTCTTTGTTTTTCAGGGACTGGATAAAACATCCAATAAGAATCTTGGGGGTGGCAACACTGCTTGGGAGGAGGAAAATCTGGCTAAATATGCTCGCAGGTACTATTGGCCCCACTATGCCTATGTCTCTAGAATCTCTACGAATAAGCAGTCTTTAGGACCTACAGTCTAACATCTGTGTTTATGCAGTGGCAAGTCCACAAGGCCTACTAATCTCTGACAAGCCTTAGCATGTAGTTGAAGGGACAAGCCTTAGCATGTCCCTTCAAGAAAATAAGAATTTGTTCTTAACCCACTTGCATAGTTAAATAAAAGGGAAAATAAATAAATGAATATGGTGCACTACCTGCACCATTGTCACTATAAAGGCTTGAATTTGATTCCTCTGACCTGATTCTGTTCTCCTTCTTATTAAGTCAAGGCAGACAAGACAAGGGCTTAGTACCCCTTGATAGAGGAATTTTTAATCCCCTTTATGTTTTATTGCCAAAATCAATTCAATTCGCACTCATTTCTAATTCATGATAAGTTGTAAGTTTATCATTTGCATGAATTAGCAAGAGACCAAGTCTTAAAAACAAGTTCAGCATTTATTCTTGATGAGTACTCCATGCTCACACACATTACCACAGGTTATAAACTGAAAATGACGTCAGCGTTTTCCAAACGTTCCGTTTCACAAACAGAGGGCCCCTCTAATTCTCAAGCCTCCTCCGCGTTATCAGCACGAAGTCAAGGCCAGTCAGCATAAATCAACATTCCCGACCATTTTGGAGATGGCCCGTTCCCACCACCTGAATGAACTTAAAGAACAGACCTTCAATTGTTACTAAACTTCCTGATTACATTATATACAATTGTGAAAGAGAACAAGAGGGACAGTACATTATAGCATTTGGATTAGTCAGTTTCTGATTGGAATGTATACATAATTAGTCATTTCAAACATAATTTCCTCTATCACCCCTATGTTCTTAGACAGTACAGCCTCTCATAATTGTGTGTGTGATACTTCTTGAGTGCATAATGGAGGATATAAGGGTGTAGTATTTGTTTTATCTGTGCTATGTTCGCTCACTCTTCCCCTCTCATTCTCAGTGAAACCAGGTTGCTGAAGATAGTGGAGGCAGCGTGTGAGAAATCAGACATACTGTAACAAACTGCTGGAGCAGATTGAGGACCAAGTGGAGACATGGTGGTTCCACCGGTATGTATGCCACAGTGTGTATGTTTGTATCTGACTGTAAATGCGTTAAATGCAGTACCAGTCAAAAGTCTGGACACACTTAATCATTCAAGGGTTTTTCTTTATTTTTACTATTCTACATTGTAGAATAATAGTGAAGACATCAACTATGGAATAACACATGGAATCATGTAGTAAACAAGTGTTAAACAAATCTAAAAATATTTTTGATTCTTCAAAGTAGCCACCCTTTACCTTGACCGCTTTGCACACTCTTGGCATTCTCTCAACCAGCTTCATCTGGAATGCTTTTCCAACAGTCTTGAAGGAATTCCAACATGTGCTGAGCACTTGTTGGCTGCTTTTCCTTCACTCTGCAGTCCAACTCCTCCCAAACAATCTCAATTGGGTTAGGTGATTGCAGAGGCCAGGTCATCTGATGCAGTATTATATCACTCTCCTTCTTGGTCAAATAGCCCTTACACAGCCTGGAGGTGTGTTGGGTCATTGTCCTGTTGAAAAACAAATGATTATAGTCCCACTAAATGCAAACCAGATGGGATGGTGTATCGCTGTAGAATGATTCGCAGTCTCTGAACAGTTGATGTTGAGATGTGTCTGTTACTTGAACTCTGAAGCATTTATTTGGGCTGCAATCTGAGATGCAGTTAATTCTTATGAACTGATCCTCTGCTGCAGAGGATTACTCTGGGTCTTCCTTTCCTGTGGCGTTCCTCGAGAGACAGTTTCATCATAGCGATGAATGGTTTTTGTGACTTCACTTGAAGAAACCTTTCAAAGTTCTTGAAATTTTCCGTATTGACTGACTTGCAGTAATGATGGACTGTCGTTTCTCTTTGCTTATTTGAGCTGTTCTTGCCATAATATGGACTTGGTATTTTACCAAATAGGGCTGTCTTCTGTATTTTACAACCCCTACTTTGTCACAACACAACTGATTGTCTCTAACTCATTAAGAAAGAAATTCCACAAATTAACTTTTAACAGGGCAAACCTGTTATTTGAAATGCATGAAGCTGGTTGAGAAGAATGCCAAGAATTGCAATCCGTCATCAACGTAAACGGTGGCTACTTTTAAGAATCTAAATTTTGATTTGTTTAACAACTTTTTTTTTTGGTTACTTCATAGTTTTTATCGTCTTCACTATTATTCTACAATAAGATTTGATAACATTATAAAAATATGCAAACATAGAGAATCAAACGGGGCAAATACTTTTTCACAGCACTGTAACTGTTCTGTGTTAATTTACATGCACACCTAAGCAGTATGTTATTTGTTTGTGTGTGCTTGTCCTTCCTCTCATCACTGATCTTGTCACTGTCTGTCTCTGTGTGCGTAGGCAGCAAGAGGCTCCAGACCTATTTGAGTGGTTGTGTATAGAAGAGCTCCCGCTCTGCTGTCCCCCGGGACATTTTGGACCAGACTGCAGAGGTACTGAACACCACACACACACACACAGTCACTGTATTAACCGTGTGTTGTTGTTGTGCTGCAGAGTGTCTGTCTGGTCCTGGAGGGGTGTGTGGTGGTCTGGGCCGCTGTGAAGGAGAGGGCAACGCGTCTGGGAGATGGAGAGTGCGTGTGTGACCCGGGGTACTTCGGTCAGCTGTGTCAGAGCTGTGCAGACGGCTATTACAGAGAGAAGAGCTCCAATCACAGCACACCAGGCTGTGCAGGTAGATCATCAACCAGACAGCCTGGCTCATATATTATCAAGCAATCTCATGTAGAATGCTCTCTAACCTCGACCAACAGCTCACCCCCCCTCCCCCGCAGCTACTCGCCCAAGCCTCTCCAGGTTCTCCTTTACCCAAATGATGTTCTGAAAGAGCTGCAAAACCTGGACCTGTACAAATCAGCTGGCTTGACAATCTGGACCCTCTATTTCTGAAACTATCCGCCGCCATTGTCGCAACCCCTATTACCAGCCTGTTCAACCTCTCTTTCATATCGTCTGAGATCCCCAAGGATTGGTAAGCTGCCGCAGTCATCCCCCTCTTCAAAGGGGGAGACACCCTGGACCCAAACTGTTTCAGACATATATCCATCCTGCCCTGCCTATCTAAGGTCTTCGAAAGCCAAGTCAACAAACAGGTCACCGACCATCTCGAATCTCACCGTACCTTCTCCGCTGTGCAATCTGGTTTCCGAGCCGGTCACGGGTGTGCACCTCAGCCACGCTCAAGGTACTAAACGATATCATAACCGCCATCGATAAAAGACAGTACTGTGCAGCCGTCTTCATCGACCTTGCCAAGGCTTTCGACTGACTAGCATCAACACCCTGGATGGTTCCGACCTTGAATATGTATCTATAAGTACCTAGGTGTCTGGCTAGACTGTAAACTCTCCTTCCAGACTCATATCAAACATCTCCAATCGATAATAAAATCAAGAGTCGGCTTTCTATTCCGTTACAAAGCCTCCTTCACTCACGCCGCAAAATTTACCCTAGTAAAACTGACTATCCTACCGATCCTCGACTTCGGCGACGTCATCTACAAAATAGCTTCCAACACTCAGCAAACTGGATGCAGTTTATCACAGTGCCATCCGTTTTGTCACTAAAGCACCTTATACCACCCACCACTGCGACCTGTATGCTCTAGTCGGCTGGCCCTCGCTATAAGTCGCCAGACCCACTGGCTCCAGGTCATCTACAAGTCCATGCTAGGTAAAACTCCGCCATATCTCAGTTCACTGGTCACGATGGCAACACCCTCCCTTAGCACGCGCTCCAGCAGGTGTATCTCACTGATCATCGCTAAAGCCAACACCTCATTTGGCCGCCTTTCGTTCCAAGTTCTCTGCTGCCTGTGACTGGAACGAATTGCAAAAATCGCTGAAGTTGGAGACTTTTATCTCCCTCACCAACCTCAAACATCTGCTATCTGAGCAGCTAACCGATCGCTGCAGTTGTACATAGTCTATCGGTAAATAGCCCACCCATTTTTACCTACCTCATCCCCACAATGTTTTTATTTACTTTTCTGCTCTTTTGCACACCAATATCTCTACCTGTACATGACCATCTGATCATTTATCACTCCAGTGTTAATCTGCAAAATTGTAATTATTTGCCTACCTCCTCATGCCTTTTGCACACAATGTACATAGACTCTCTTTTTTTTCTACTGTGTTATTGACTTGTTTATTGTTTACACCATGTGTTACTCTGTGTTGTCTGTTCACACTGCTATGCTTTATCTTGGCCAGGTCGCAGTTGCAAATGAGAACTTGTTCTTAACTAGCCTACCTGGTTAAATAAAGGTGAATTTTTTTTTATAATACTAATTTATCCTCTGTGTATTGTCTTCAGCATGCTACCGCTCTTGTAAAAAGTGCTCAGGGCCAGAGAACTACAAATGTCTGGAATGCAAACCTGGGTGGCTCTTCCATGACAACAAGTGTGTTGATGAGTATTTGGCTTGTGTGTGTGTTTGTTCAAGCCTAATGTCGTCCGTTGGTTTTCGTACTGTGCCTGTTTAACTCCTGCTGTGTGTGTGGTTTCCAGACACTGATGAGTGTGGCACAGAGCTGGCTCGATGTTCCTCCAACACCTATTGCCACAACACAGATGGATCGTACGAGTGCAGAGGTACTGTATGCTTTCCCTCTACTATCTGCTAGTAACAGAGTAATGACTAATCCTGTTTGTTGTTGGTAGACCTGTGTGCTGACCCAGTTCTCTGTCCTCTCTTGTCTGTGCCAGGCATGTGTGGGCTGTATGGGCAGTGGTCCAGCCCGCTGTAAGAAATGTGCTCGGGGATACAAGCTCAGAGGAGCCAAATGTCTCGGTGAGGGAACCCGGCTGTGGCTCCCTTTACTATATGATTCTGCTCAGGGGCGCAACGTTCACTGGTGACTGGGTGGACATGCCCCCCCCACGTTCTGAAATGACATTTTTGCCCACCACAGTTTTATCATTGGAATGTGATACAAAACAAGACAACGGAGTGCTTTAGGACCATACGGACTCCTCCGAGTGGTCGGGTAGGCTGTTTGGCGTGTTAATCTGACTGAATAAAACAATTATGTCTGCCCCACTTCTAAAACCAAACTTGCGTCCCTGATTCAGCCAATCAGATGAACCTTTTATTAAAGCAGTCGGACTTTCTCACCTACTTGTATTATACACTCTTGTCATGCGGGTCACTCTGTCCCGCTTTTCTTTCTCTCCCACCTAGATGTGGATGAGTGTAGTGAGAGGGCGATAGCATGTCCAGGGCTGAATGAGGCGTGTTTCAATGACGAGGGGTCCTTCCGCTGTGAATGTGCTGACGGCTTCATTCGTAGAGACAGCATCTGTGTGGAGAACCATCCGCTGAGTAAGTGACATACACATACACAAACATGTGATAGTTATGTCTGCATGACCTCCACCCCACAGCATCACATTTCTCTCTTCCTCGCGATCGCTCCATCAGGTGGTCCAGAGAAGGGTCTGTTTGATGACAAGACTGATGACGAGGTCCTGGTCCTGCAGCAGATGTTCTTTGGCGTGGTCATCTGTGCCCTAGCAACGCTCGCCGCCAAGGGCGACATGGTCTTTACCGCCATCTTCATCGGGGGCGTGGCCGCCATGGCCGGATACTGGCTGTCAGAGAAGGGCGACCGCATGCTGGACGGCTTCCTAAAGGGACGCTAGCCTACCAGGAGCTAGGGATACAGGACAGAGGAAGGAACTCTTGAATGCAAACCAATGAGGGCGACAAATACTGAGGGGTGACGGCTACAGGAATGCTAGCCAATCAGGGATGTACTATACTATTTTGGGGGTGTTGGCTTGGGATGATTGTGGGTCTTCTGGATTGTGAACCTTTGAGATAAGAGACCTTGGAGCTTAGTGAAATTAGAGCGCTCAATGGAGGAATGAATATAGAAGACCGGGTACTACTTGATCCAAGAACACTGAAAAGACACTGGACTGTCTTTCTGCACTGATATGAGAGACCAAAACCCAAGCCTCTCAACTCATGGAATCCCCCAAAAAAACATTTCCACTGAATTTCAGCCGTGACCCAAAAGGACCAGCTGTCATGATTCTCTCGTTAACACAGGTGTGAGTGTTGACGAGGACACGGCTGGAGATCACTCTGTCATGATGAAAAGGGAGGGAGTGCAGGTCTGATAAGACCACTACTGATTGTTACCAAGTTATTATGCATTTGTATCTTCTACTGAGCAAAATATTGCTCCAAAATGATGTCTGTCCATTTCCACACATCCCAACCCAAACTTCTTAGCTTACCCCTCTTACCTCATCAGTATTCTACTGTTCATCATTTCACCGTATACTGAGGAACAGCGGTATTTCCCTGGTAATGGAAGGTGATATGGGATGGTCAGTGGGGTGTTGAAGCACTAAAGACTGCTGCTATAGTGGACATGGGAAATGTGTAGGAAAGGACAGATGCTCCCTGTTGCACCAGTGAAATTATGTCCAATATTATAACACTATTTATAATCGCGTCCCTACTGTGTTTTTGCACAAACGTATTCTTACTGTATGAATGCATGAGAAAGGCGATACTGTATGTATTTATTATCCTGATGGGCATGAAAAACTGAACTTTATAGAACTGCTTGTTTCCCCCTTAAACTGTTCAACCAGAATACAAGGATCATCACTTCTGTGTCACCACCCCAAACCCTTGTGCCTGAGCAGTGTGCATGAGAAAGCAAGAGAGTAAAAGGCAGCAGTCCTCGTGAAGATGTCACCCATTGTATTGTTTTGCAATAATTCATTTCTGAAATTATTTTTTTTTGCAAAAACCTTTTAAAGATTTTTATTCTGTATCTGTTTGTGTGTGATCAGCACCAGGCAAAATGGGGTACTGTACAGTCGTGGCCAAAAGTTGAGAATGGCACAAATATTAATTTTCACAAAGTCTGCGGCCTCAGTTTGTATGATGGCACTTTGCATATACTCCAGAATGGTATGAAGAGTGATCAGATGAATTGTAATTAATTGCAAAGTCCCTCTTTGCCATGCAAATAAACTGAATCCCCCAAAAACATTTCCACTGAATTTCAGCTGTGACCCAAAAGGACCAGCTGACATGATTCTCTCGTTAACACAGGTGTGAGTGTTGACAAGGCTGGAGATCACTCTGTCATGATGATTGAGTTCGAATAACAGACTGGAAGCTTCAAAAGGAGGGTGGTGGTTGGAATCATTGTTCTTCCTCTGTCAACCATGGTTACCTGCAAGGAAACACATTCCGTCATCATTGCTTTGCACAAAACTGGATTCACGGGCAAGTAAGATTGCACCTAAATCAACCATTTATCAGATCATCAAGAACTTCCAAGGTGAGCGGTTCAGTTGTTGTGAAGATAGCTTCAGGGCGCCCAAGAAAGTCCAGCAAGCACCAGGACCGTCTCCTAAAGTTGATTCAGCTGCGGGATCTGGGCACCACCAGTACAGAGCGTGCTCAGGAATGGCAGCAGGCAGGTGTGAGTGCATCTGCACGCACAGTGAGGCAAAGACTTTTGGAGGATGGCCTGGTGTCAAGGGGCAGCAAAGAAACTACTTCTCTCCAGGAAAAATATCAGGGACAGACTGATATTCTGCAAAATATTGGACTGCTGAGGACTGGGGTAAAGTCATTTTCTCTGATGAATCCCCTTTCCGATTGTTTGGGGCATCCGGAAAAAAGCTTGTCCGAAGAAGACAAGGTGAGCGCTACCATCAGTCCTGTGTCATGCCAACAGTAAAGCATCCTGAGATGAGACCATTCATGTGTGGGGTTGCTTCTCAGCCAAGGGAGCTGGCTCACTCACAATTTTGCCTAAGAACACAGCTATGGATAAAGAATGGTACCAACACATCCTCCGAGAGCAACTTCTCCCAACCATCCAGGAACAGTTTGGTGACGAACAATGCCTTTTCCAGCATAATGGAGCACCTTGACATATAAGGCAAAAATGATAACTAAGTGGCTCGGGGAACAAAACATTGATATTTTGGGTGCATGGCCAGGAAACTCCCCATACCTTAATCCCATTGAGAACTTGTGGTCAATCCTCAAGAGGCGGGTGGACAAACAACCCACAAATTTAGACAAACTCCAAGCCTTGATTATGCAAGAATGGGCCGCTAACAGTGACTGTGGCCCAGAAGTTAATTGACAGCATGCCAGGGTGGATTGCAGAGGTCTTGAAAAGAAGGGTCAACACTTTAAATATTGACTCTGCATCAACTTCATGTAATTGTTAATAAAAGCCTTTGACACCTCTGAAATGCTTGTAATTGTACTTCAGTATTCCCTAGTAACATCTGACAAAAATATCTAGACACTGTGAACCAGCAAAGTTTGGAAATTAATTTCTCATTCTCAACTTTTTGCCACGACTGTACAAAGCACAAGTCAGAACTGTCAACATGTGCATCCACTCAATCCCAACACGTTGTTCCACCCTCATCCTGAGTATCTACTAAAGCTAGTGCGCTTAGAATAAAACATTTATTCAAAATATACCTTTTATTTTTAATCATGTCCTTAGGTTCCAGAACCAGCATGTGTGTATGTTAGGCCTAAGATTCCCAGCTGCACTTTCTTGCATTATGACCATTATTTAAAAACATTTTTTCCCCCCCAGAGTGCTATTTTCTTTACAATATCCTTTCACCATTTTTATTTGACATGTTGAAATGAACTAAAAGCAATTTAATTTGAACTACTGCTGCTCATTGCTGAAGACCTTACTATAAAACACTGCTGTTGCATGTAGGCGATAGATGAAAGCCATTTTAAGGAAACAGACCGCTGCGCCACTCAGGAGCTATCTAAGACACTGCATCTAGAAGTGTCACTACAGACCCTGGTTCGATTCCAGCCAGGTTTGGCTGGGGTAGGCCGTCATTGTAAATAAGAATTTGTTCGTAACTGACTTGCCTAATTAAATAACCCTAAAAATAGTGAAGTCCCCTATAAAGCTAGCTATGGAAAAAGAGAAAATGTGTGAACAGGTGTGTGCTTCTATTTCAGTGTGCCGCTCCAATTAATGGGGTTGTGGCGTAGCAGTTCTCTCTCCATCAGGGCCTCCTGAGAGCGAATCAGTGCCCTGGAGCTCTGCTCCATCAGCTATACCACACACACAAAAGAGAAGAGTATGAGTAAAAAAAATATCACATTAGGACGATGTCAGCGGAGACTGCTGAGGGGAGGACAGCATGTAATAATGGCCGGAACAGAGCAAATGAAATGCCATCAAACACATGGAAACCATGTGTTCGATACCATTCTGCTCCAGCCATTAGTACGTTGTGTGTGTTACAGTGTTCCCCAACTGGCGGCCCGTGGGTTGTTTTATTTGGCCCCCCAAGTTGTCTGGAAAAATATATATATTGATAAAGTTTTTAAAAACTATTTATTGTTGGACAGAGACTGTAAAAACACCAGGAAATCCGCTCCATGTGATTTTAATTTAAGAAATCTGTTCAAGTATTCCACACATAAGAGACATGTGGATCGTATACAAATAAGCAAGGTTTAAAATAATTGTTTTAGTCAAACATCTCTTTAGGCTTCTTGCGGTCAATATGCAGTCTACAAATGATTTGTAATTATGTTTATTTTACATTTTAGTTGACACTTATACAGAGCAACTTACATGAGCAATTAGGATTAAGTGCCTTGCTCAAGGGCACATTTACAGATTTTTCACCTAGTCTGCTCTGGGATTCAAACCATTGACCTTTGAATTACTGGCCCAACACTCTTAACCGCTAGGCTACCTGCTGACCCTGCCTGTTCCGGCCCCCCGACCATCCGCTAGTTGATGATCCCTGGTGTATTACCTTCTTGTTCTCATCTCTGTAGTGGCTCATCGCTCTGCTGTGCTGGATCCTCTGCTGTTTCTCACTGGACAGAGCCAAGCGATCCACTTCCTGTAAAAACTCAGCCTCCTCTGCCTTACTGGTCAACTTCAGCATCAGCCCCGCCCTCTTCTCCTCCATCTGCCTCTTCAGCTGCTGACGTACCTCCGATCTGGAAAATCTAGAGATTTATAAACAATATGATGGAAGCCAGAATCGCACCTAGATATGGGAGGGAAATGAATCATTCAGACGAGGATGCTTTTACCTGTACTCCTCTCTTTCAGTGCAGGATCCGTAGAATGGCTTCCGCCACACTTGGTGATACCTAACGAAGCCCCAGAGAAAAAATATTAATTGGCAGAAATGTGATATTTATATTATTCTCCAAAGTGTCAGAAAATGCAGAAACAGACTGGCATCAGGGTTTATGTTTTACTACTGGAGTCACCTATAGTGCTCCTTTCTCTGCATAACCAGTGCCCTCTGGTGGTTGTGGTGATGCACAGCAGGGGTCTCCAGGCTGACAGTCCGTCTATTGGCCAGAGGAGGATGGAGGGGGTCCAGTCTGGGGACAGACTGCCGACCAGATAGGAAGTTCACACGGCAGGCCAAAATATTTATAACACTTGAATTTGCTTTATCTTAGAGTCAATTCACACCTGGCTGACTGACAGTGCTGCCGAGGCAGGTGAGATGATGATGGGCAATGTCAGGGGAGTGACCATAAGGTAGCGACTTTGGCGGACAGGTGTGGATCGAGGAATAGACAGAGCTGTGGAATTCAAGCAAACAGCAGCTGTGGTAATGAAAAGAAGAATAATGCACAGTATAAACACTGAACGGTTCAAACATGCACAGTTCAAACTGATAGAAAACCATTAATTAAAAACAATTTAAAACGTCAAAGCTGTTTTCAAAGTTTTCTTACGAAGTTTCATTCCGTAGACAGGGCTGTGCCTTGTGTTTCCCCAGCAGTGGAGTCCGGTCCTTGTGCATCGAAAAACTTCTAAAGGCTCTGTCTTAACTTTTACAACCAAGCTCTCTTCTTACTACTGACACTGTCAAAACAGTCAAGTTGAATTAATTACATGCAAACTACTTCCTTTTCAAATATTTACTTTAATGACTATGAAAAGACTTGGATTCAAATAGAAATAGTACAAACAAATGCACTCACTTGGGTGTTTTGCGGTGGCAACGGTTGCCCTGGGAATCAGGTTACTCGTGTGCAGACAGAGAATAAAGCTGGAGCCTAGCGTAACTAAATGCACTGGTGCTCTCCTAAAGAAATGTATTAGCATGTGAAATAGGGCTGGGCGAGCTATTGTCAGAGCATGGCTACACAGCTAGACAGATGGAGACGATTCAATACACGCAAAAAGGAACACAGTTTATCTGTTGTTTTTCCAGAGGCACAACATCAAAGTCCAATTCAATGTAAATGAGTCATTCGGCTTTTAAAACATGATAAAACAATTTCTTTAATAGAATCATGTTGAGTAACAATTGTTGTCCAAGAGAGATACCGATATGTCAGGTTATAAGCCTAATGATTTAAGAACTAGAACATTCTTCCACTGATAAAACAGGTTGTGACATCGCAGTTCCTCATGGTTCAGATTCCCAACCTCTCATGGTTCTCCCACAGCCAAGCATGGTACTTGTTCAGCATGTGGTCCTGGGGTTCAACCTATGTAAATACACACAAGGGCAATATCTCTAGTTGACTATATCTGGATCTATTAATAATAATAATAATATATGCCATTTAGCAGACGCTTTTATCCAAAGCGACTTACAGTCATGTGTGCATACATTCTACGTATGGGTGGTCCCGGGGATCGAACCCACTACCCTGGCGTTACAAGCGCCATGCTCTACCAACTGAGCTACAGAAGGACCATTATTATTTAAATGTTGGTGTAACAACAGTTGTCATCTTTGCTAAAGGGAAAATACACTATAAACTGGATGTAACAACCTACTATGGGGTCTGTGACTCACTCACCTGTCTCCACTCCTCTACACAGAAGATCCTGTAGGAGTCATTGCCATACTTCCCAATCCCATGCAGCTCTATAGGGTAGCGCCACTGCTTGGTCAGGTATTCATCTGCATAAGAGATTAGAGGTCGACCGATTATGATTTTTCAATGCCGATACCGATTATTGGAGGACCAAAAAAGCTAATATCGATTAATCGGCCGATTTAAAAAAAAATGTATTTGTAACAATGACAATTACAACAATACTGAATTAACACTTATTTTAACTTAATATAACACATCAATAAAATCAATTTAGCCTCAAGTAGATAATGAAACATGTTCAATTTGGTTTAAATAATGCAAAAACAAAGTGTTGGAGAAGAACGTAAAAGTGCAATATGTGCTATGTAAGAAAGCTAACGTTTCAGTTCCTTGCTCAGAACATTAGAGCATATGAAATCTGGTGGTTCCTTTTAACATGAGTCTTCAATATTCCCAAGTTTTAGGTTGTAGTTAGTATAGGACTATTTCATTAACCTTTGACTATTCAATGTTCTTATAGGCACTTTATTATTGCCAGTGTAACAGTCCCTCTCCTCGCTCCTCCCTGGGCTCGAACTAGCAACACAACGACAACAGCCACCACATCGAAGCAGCGTTACCCACGCAGAGCAAGGGAAACAACCACCCAAGGCTCAGAGCGAGTGAAGTTTGAAACGCTATTAGCGCGCGCTAACTAGCCAGCCATTTCACTTCGGTCACACCAGCCTCATCTCGGGAGTTGATAGGTTTGAAGCCATAAACAGCGCAATGCTTGACGCACAAGAAGAGCTGCTGGCAAAACGCACGAAAGTGCTGTTTGAATGAATGTTTACTCGCCTGCTTCTGCCTACCACCCCTCAGTCAGATACTTGTATTACATTATTGTAGATGCGTGTGTTTGAGCCTTGTGTGTGTGCTTGTATGCTCAGTCAGATTATACGCAACACAAGACACGCTAGATAATATCTAGTAATATCATCAACCATGTGTAGTTAACTAGTGATTATGATTGATTGTTTTTTTATAAGATAAGTTTAATTCTAGCTAGCAACTTACCTTGGCTTACTGCATTTGCGTAACAGGCAGTCTCCTTGTGGAGTGCAACGAGAGAGAGGCAGGTCGTTAATTGCGTTGGACTAGTTAACTGTAAGGTTGCAAGGTTGAATCCCCCGAGCTGACAAGGTGAAAATCTGTCTTTCTGCCCCTGAACGAGGCAGTTAACCCACTGTTACTAGGCCGTCATTGAAAATAAGAATGTGTTCTTAACTGACTTGCCTAGTTAATTAAATAAAGGTGTAAAAATTATACTTTTTTTAATAGGCCAAATCGGTGTCCAAAAAGACCGATTTCCGACTGTTATGAAAACTTGATATCAGCCTTAATTAATCGGCCATTTTGATTAATCGGTTGACCTCTATAAGAGATGCATAACATCTGCATAACATCCCCATTATTTCTCAGGTGCTGGCAAAAACAAACACACCTAACACTTGGAGGATAGGACAACCCAGTCGTCCTCCTCGTTTCAGCTAAAACTAAAATCTCACTTTCTAGGAGGGAAATCAGTGGATCATCTCTTGGATCCACAGGTGGAGATGGGAACAGTGACTCACCAGAGAACCTGATGATGATTTTGGCTCGCAGTTCATACAGGCCCAAAGATCTCAGCAGCACAGACAGGGGCTTCCACTCTGCCCCCCTGGTCTCCTCCGCTGATGGGTAAAGCTTAAAGAACTGCCACAACACCGGGATGGCCATTTTACCTGAAAAGGAACACAGAACAGAGACTGTGTGAGATAATTCCAATGTCGTTATTGTAGATGTGTGTGTTTGAGCCTTTGTGTGTGTTTGTGTGTCTCACCGCTGGTTTTGTTGAGGAACACGGTGGCTATCAGGAGTTTCCAAGGGTCGTGGAAAAGGGTCTCCTGCACCAGGTGGAAGGGGAGCGAGGAGGGGTCCACTTCCTTAAGGCTTTCCTCCTGGGGGGGCTTAGACCTGTGTGTGGACATAAGGGGTTTCGGACATAAATAAACCATTTTTTATTTGACTTACATTTTTCTCCAAGAATGGCAAGTTCTGTTAAATTCTAACATTTATGAAATGATTACCATCTCTCATTGACTTCCGGCTGAAATAAGGACTGGTCTTCCGTTTCTCTCCTAACAGTTCTGGGCAGAACAGGAACAACAGGCACCACTACACACATTAAACATGTTATTCTCTTGGGTCAGTACACTGAAACCATGGAGGTTCCCTATCTAGGCATCACAGTCAATGCACATTATGCATCATAACTCAGATAGCACAATGCACAGTAGAGAAAATTGATACATACTGCTCTGGGAATCTTTCAGTGGTATACAGCGCTCTCCAGTGGTCTGGGGAGATGGCAGCTCTTCGTCATGCACCTCTGCTTCTATATTCTCCACTCCCTCAGTCTCCCCCACTCCCACACTCTCAGACTCAGCCTCCCCCTCACTCTCAGAAGCAGACTGCACCCTAAGGACTGGGACAAGTAACAGTGACACAGGAAGCTGTTCTTCTCGACCAATGAGAGCATCTTGTAAATCAGTGGGCGGGGCCAGCCTGAGCAGCTTTTCTCTCAGCAGCCCCGGCCTCCTCTGGGGGCTCTTCTCCAGTATGACATCGTCAACTACCGCCACGACCTTCAGACGCCTCTCAGTCTCATCATCCTCACCCCTTCTCACAGAGGCTTGTATGTTTGTCTCTTTGATGTCTTCATTTGTGTCTGATGTTTGGCCCGTTTCTGAGCCTCTCCCAGCTGCCGGTCTGTGATTCCCCCTTGCCAGGTGAGGAGGCATGTCAGGCCTCAGATTAGTTATTATCGTTCTCTTGTCTCTGGGTCTGGTCCTCTGCTTGCAGGATTTTGCGGAATTTGCTATTTTTGTGTTATTTGGAGGCAGGCTTAATATTCTACCCTCTTCCATATTCTCCTCTGTGTTCTGCCGGTCTTCTTTGATATTGGCCTCTGAGGTATGACGTGTGTCTTTCTGATTAACTTTCCTCTGTCTCTCCTGGCTTGGCAGCGGAGTCACAGCTACAATGCCACTCTTGGCTTTGGTGAAGTCAAAGTCATCTATCTGTAGATCCCCTCCTGCATCTCTGAGAAGGAAAGCTTGAAGAGACGCCCTGGACCGGAACCTCTGTCCCTGGGGACTAGAATCATTGATCATAGGATATCTGCAATGCACTTAGCCCCTGGCCCTGGCAGTAAGATACACACACTTCAGGGATGTTTTACATGCAATGAGAGAATGGAGAGTAACTAGTGAAGAAGCAAAAATCAGAATCACCTTGTTATATAGATGTCCATTTTGCCTGCAGTCTTCCCACTTTTTCTCCGTCTCACTACTCTCACCCAGCCCGGCGGCATACTAGAAGGCGGGCACGACTCCTCATCTTCCTGTCTGCTCCGCTGTCTCTTGACTGTATTGGGATCAACCTCTTTGGTAACTCTCATATCTGAACCTAGAACAGCCATAGTGTCTGTGTCAGAATTAGGATTCAAATGTGTGTCAGTGACGGGGTTCTCTGTGTTGAGGTCATTGTTTTTGAGCCTGGTTGTGACTATGTTGTTGTCCGTAGGGGAAGCACAGGTTGTATCAACAGTAGGCTCAGTTTTAGCCTGATACATATGATAATCCAGTGATAGCATATTGTCCACACTCTGGAGCGTAGAGGATGTCTGTCTCAGACAGGTGTCACAAGCTGGGTTTCATGAGGCTGAGATCCTGCTCTGGTCCTCTTATCTGCTAACATCTTCTTAAGGCATCTGGAGCTCTATACCTTGCTGCCACAAACAAAAAGATGGATCAGAATAGTCAACTCCTCACCCTGTCTATCAAATCATATTTTAATTATATTTTATTTTATATGGAATAGCATGGTTTGGACAAATAGGTGACTAATTAGCTAGCTAAGCAGCTCAACAGTTGCAGATTGGTTGACCTTCTTGATAGTCGATTCAACTGTGCTTCTTTACATACCTCGTGATCACGTGCTGTTCTGGATGAATGGTTCATCTCTATTGGTATGTTATTTGAAGATCGAGTTGAATAAAATTGTCACGAGACATAACATCTTTGGATAAATTATATTGTGCGCTGGGCTGTGAAGTGTGTGAACGAGCTTATGAGCGATTCCGCTTGACTCACACATGCCATGCGCAGAACGCAGCACAAGAGACAGGACAGGAAACAGAGAACGGAGTCTGCGCACAAGCGATCCTGTAAACAGTCCTACACGACAGCAACCTGTTGGACAGCAACCTGTTGGACAGCAACCTGTTGGACAGCAACCTGTTGGACAGCAACCTGTTGGACATCAACAGCGCGAACGGAGAGGAAATCGGAGAAAATAGACATACTTGTGAGTGCGGTTGAGAGTTTTTTTTGGGACATCAGAAGTCCAATGCATTTCCTGTAGACAGCCAGTAGGTGTCAATGTTTGACCAAGCGAGCTCTGACAGGGACTGGTGGAAGTGGGTGCCGTTCTGTGAGGAAGAGGATGATGAGGCAGTGGAAGTGGATCTGGACAGCAGCATGCCAGAGCCCCTGTGCCTGCTCACCGACGCCCCCTACAGCCAGAGCAGGCAGAGCTGCATCAGCAGGGTAGAGCACCTGGTGCTGAGCTAGGTAGCTGGAGAAAGAGAGGCAGGCAGGGAGAGGAGGGGAGGGGAGCCCCTGCTGCAGGGACTGTTCTCTGATCAAGACCACTGCATGCATGAAGGAAGGGAGGTAAACATCAAAACTCAGGGAAAGACTCATTGTGGCGTGTCTCTCTCAGGGATGAGCACAATGACCCACTGAAAGAAATTAGGTAAAAATTATAACGGATCTATATATTTTCAAATAACTGTGCTTTTTCTGATCCACATTGATTTTGACAAACAAAAAACAACCCCCCAAAAATCTGTGGCCCTTCATTGAATTTCAAAACACCGATGTGGCCCTTAAACCAAAAAGTTTACTCACCCCTGTCTAAAATGTAGTAAATGTTTTTGCCTCCTACTGGCCATCTGGATATTGGTTACATATGGGATAAACATTTAGAGTTTGTTTCCACAGCAAATTAATAGATATGCTATGTTAGACAAGTAGCCTATCTCGTAGAAAATGCAGTCGTGATTTTTTAAAACATTTGCTTCATAGAAAGTATCATAGAAAATAGTATCATAGTATCATAGAAAATAATGATTGACAATCCAACGTATATCAGTGTGTAGCACAGCAATACACCGAATGGTCGTTATGTAGAGATCAAAGGCCTATGGTTACGACCACAGGGTTTGAGGCTCTGCTCCCAGGTGGGCAGCGGTGATTGGCCTGGGTGTTATCACACTTTCCCATTGCTGTGGCAACGAGCGATAACACATAAACCACAGGCCACCATAATGTATTGATAACACTTCATTAGGCCTTTAAGGCCTGTATGCAATCAGCCTGTCAGGCACTATTGAAACCATAACACTGGACTGGAGGTGATCCTGTTTAGCATTTAATAATGATCCTCTCACTACTCCTCCCCCATATCCCCCTGGGTAATACTGTAAGTACAGACAAATATGCACTTTTTTTCATTACCCTGCCATGGAACTTTAGTCTCGTGTTGTCACTGGGCTGTTCATCGGTTTCAGTGAACATGCTGGTTTGATTACCATGCTGGGAATAATCTGTAATAAAAAAAGGGAGGTTGTCTAAAATTATTTTATTTCAGGGCAAAAGAATGGACTGTCAGGAGGTTATTTTTCAGAGTGAGGAGAACCAGATGCACAGTCGGGAACTGATATGACGTTGCGCAAATGGACTTCAAGTGCCAGAACAATAGAGCCCATTTAGAAACAAGAGAGTGTGTATGTGTTTTTCCATCTGTTTGGTCAGGAGCTTAACGGGATTGCTAAGGACTGTAAGCTTTGATGTGTCTACTAGGTCGTGGTCTGGAGAAAGCCTTGGCTCAGACACTGTGGACCATAAATATGAGAGAAACTTCCCTGTTTTAATGGGTGAGACCACATTTCAAATGATGCCATATTCCTGATACAAAGATATGACCCAGGATGACAGCCTCACGCCCAAACCACCCCACCCCCCTGACCAGTGAGTTCAATACAACCTTGGCAAATAGTTGGACCATATCATAAAAAAATGCTGGCTCATCTTGAACACCGATCCATAACTAGAAAATACATTTAAAGAACCCCGCAGGTCGTCTTCAGACACGCCTCCAACATCAGTTAAATGAGGATGGATCTTCCACCAGCACCACGTAGCACCTTCCTAGTCAATGTGCCGGACGGTAATTACAGACCCACTGAAACTTTACGAAGAAATGTTCAATCACCCTATCATGGGCAAGGCATCATTAGGTGTTCTACAAACAACGTGGTATGCCTAGTCAAGTGTATTTGTGGTCAATGCTGTGTAGGATTTTTTTTAATGAGCTCTGAAAACAAGGATAGCAGAACACAGGGTTCATATAGGAACTCTTGACCAGAGACACCCTGTGCTGCTGCGCATTTCATGGAGGCTCGTCACAAAATCAGCTCTCTGAGATGAAGAACATTGGTATCGAACATGTTAAGACTCCTAGGAGGAATAATAATAATTTAATCCATTTTAGAATAAGGCTGTGACATGACAAAATGTGGAAAAAGAGAAGGGGTCTGAATACTTTCCCAATACACTGTATATGTTTTATTTTCTGTAATAAATGCATGTGCCCATCCTCATTAATATCAAATTATTAGAATTACTCAAGTTGTTTTTAAAATATACTACATGACTAAAAAGTATGTGGACACCTGCTCGTCGAACATCTCATTCCAAAGTCATGGGCATTAAGATGGATTACCCCCTTTGCTGCTATAACAGCCTCCACTCCTCTGGGAAGGCTTTCCATTAGATGTTGGAACATTGCTGCAGGGACTTGCTTCAATTCAGCCACAAGACTATTATTGAGGTTGGGCACTGATGTTGGGCGGTTAGACCTGGCTCACAGTCGGCGTTCCAATTCATCCCAAAGGTGTTTGATGGGGTTGAGATCAGGGCTCTGTGCATTCCAGTCAAGTTCTTCCACACCGATCTCGACAAACCATTTCTGTATGGACCTCGCTTTGTGCACGGGGCATTGCCATGCTGAAACAGTAACGGACCTTCCCCAAACTGTTGCCACAAAGTTGGAAGCACAGAATCATCTAGAATGTCATTGTATGCTGTAGCATTAAGGTTTCCCTTCACTGGAACTAAAAGGCTTAGCCCGAAGTATGAAAAACAGCCCCAGACCATTATTCCTCCTCCACCAAACTTTACAGTTGGCACTATGCATTGGGTAGGGTTCTCCTGGCATCCGCCAAACTCAGATTCGTCCTTCGGACTGCCGGATGGTGAGGGCGTGATTCATCACTCCAGAGAACGTGTTTCCACTGCTCCAGAGTCCAATGGCGGCAAGCTTTACACCACTACAGTCGATGCTTGGCATTGCACATGGTGATCTTAGGCTTGTGTGTTGCTGTTCGGCCATGGAACCCAATTTCATGAAGCCCCCGACGAACAGTTGTTGTGTGAGTATTGCAACCGAGGACAGATGATTTTTAGGACATTCATTTGAGACTTGCTCCCAGTCAGGGGAAGTATTGGCCTAGACAAGTATAGCTCAGTTAAAGATCAATAAATATGAAGTATAATTCCTTGTTATTTCAATGTCTGTTCCTCTGTCTCTCTCAGATTGGGAAGGACAGAACTATCTATGACTCCTGCTGCGTCAGCTACTTTCCCAAGTGGGATTACATTGTGATGGGCGGCTCGGACAGGCAGGCCTCCCTCTACACCAAATACTGGGTGCGGCTCAGCACCATCGGGAACAGAGCTCCTGGGTGTGGACATGTGGTGGGTCGCTTTTAGTGTGTGTGTGTACATTTGAGTAACTGTGTAAGAGTGTATGAGAGAGAGTGTGTGTGCGTGTGTCTGAAGGGTACTGTATTGGAACGCTGTAATTTAAAACAGCTGACATGGTGCCAAGACATGCTGTGAAGAACGCGGAACGGAAATGATAAGATGCGACTGACGTAAACGCTATAGATGTCATGCTGTCAGATCAAGTGTTGATGCGACATATCACGTTAGGATAAATTCACAGATCAGTTTTTTTTAACTTGTGGAAAAAGTATCTGTGATCACCCATAGAGTACATGAAAGTAATATAAAATAAACTACATTGATATCTTTAATATTTTATATTATATTAATACTAGCAACTCACACGAGAAAGCATTAGGTTCTACCTGGCTGACATCTCCACATTGTCTTAGACGGGGATCTAACAACAGGAACACTTTGTCTCTCTGTATTTTCATGGAAGTGTTAATGGGAACCACTGTTACATTGTTCTCTCTTTGTCTTCTGTGTAGGTGTTGGGCTTCCAGGACAGACCATAGCCTTCTTTCAGCTCATCTTCAGCACGATGCATGGCCTGTACAAAGATCGTTACGCCTACAGAGACGGCATGACCGGTGTCATCCTCCAGCACCTCATCACTGAACAGAAAGGTGGATTGACTTAAACAGTACATTGTACTTCCCTTAACTCCCTTACGTTGTCAGTGTTAGCAGATCTGATGGAAATGGATGGCAGAAGCTCCCTGAAGAAGTCCATTAGAAGGCTATGTAGTCCAGCCCATATGCTCAGATCTATCCAGTCCCTTCAGATCTGTAAACACTAAGGGTGTAGGAGTTAAGTGAAGCTAGGGCTAGTGGTTATTTTTTGACTGGACTTCCTGTGCTTACTATACCTGTTCTCCATGCCCAGTGAGGATGAAGTGCAGAGAGCTGGATAAGAAGATAGCTATCAACAGGAACCGCCGGGCCATCCAGCTGCCTGAGAAGATCCTCATCTACGATTTTTGACGACTCTTCCGACATGTACAACCGCATCAAGGAGAAGATCTGCAGGAAGTTTGAGTGCAACCTGCTCGTGGTCTGCTCAGATCACATCATCCTGTGTCAGGTGGAACTTATACCCAGTCCAAAATCTACCCCCAAACACATTTACACTGTGGTAGTAGATGGTCGTAGTATTTGTACAGTTATTTAAAGCTGTTTTTAGACTAAATACATTGATTAATAACTGTTTTCTACGGATTTGCTTTTCACTTCAGGCTTTTCTCAAACATTTGGTGACAAACAACTCCGTAAAGTGCCATAACAAAACACAACACAGGGGGCTGCTGAGGGGAGGAGACCATGTGTTTGATGAGTTCGATACTATTTCATTTAATCTGTTCCAGTCATTACTATGAGCCCGTCCTCCCCAATTAAGGTGCTACCAACCTCCTGTGCAACACAAACTATTTGGCCTGAGTCAATAACACTGACCTGCAGCGTCTTTGGCTTATGTAAATTATACTAATGCATTGGTGACAGAAAGACATTATCATGCTATTAAGATGATGGAAAGCCAATGAATTAGTGTGTAGTGCTGCATCGCTGCTCTAAAACACATCAGAGAGAGGCCAGAGAGGGATGGCCAGAGAGGGACGGCCAGAGAGAGGCCAGAGAGGGACGGCCAGAGAGAGGCCAGAGAGGGACGGCCAGAGAGAGATGGCCAGAGAGAGACGGCCAGAGAGGGACGGCCAGAGAGAGGCCAGAGAGGGACGGCCAGAGAGGGACGGCCAGAGAGGGACGGCCAGAGAGGGACGGCCAGAGAGAGGCGGCCAGAGAGAGACGGCCAGAGAGAGACGGCCAGAGAGAGATGGCCAGAGAGGGACGGCCAGAGGAAGGCCAGAGAGAGGCCAGAGAGGGACGACCAGAGAGGGACGGCCAGAGAGGGACGACCAGAGAGGGACGGCCAGAGAGGGACGGCCAGAGAGGGACGGCCAGAGAGAGACGGCCAGAGAGAGACGGCCAGAGAGAGGCCAGAGAGAGACGGCCAGAGAGGGACGGCCAGAGAGGGACGGCCAGAGGAAGGCCAGAGAGAGGCCAGAGAGGGACGGCCAGAGAGGGACGGCCAGAGAGGGACGGCCAGAGAGAGGCCAGAGAGGGACAGCCAGAGAAAGGCCAGAGAGGGACGGCCAGAGAGGGACGGCCAGAGGAAGGCCAGAGAGAGACAAGAGAGTGACGGCCAGAGAGGGACGGCCAGAGAGGGACGGCCAGAGAGGGACGGCCAGAGAGAGGCCAGAGAGGGACAGCCCATGAAAGGCCAGAGATGGACGGCCAGAGAAAGGGCAGAGAGAGGCCAGAGAGGGACGGCCAGAGAGGGACGGCCAGAGAGGGACAGCCAGAGAAAGGCCAGAGAGGGACGGCCAGAGAGAGGCCAGAGAGGGACGGCCAGAGAGAGTCCAGAGAGGGACGGCCAGAGAGAGGCCAGAGAGAGTCCAGAGAGGGACGGCCAGAGAGAGTCCAGAGAGGGATGGCCAGAGAGAGGCCAGAGAGAGTCCAGAGAGGGACGGCCAGAGAGGGACGGTTAGACCCAGTGGTCCTCCAGATCTTTCTGCCTATCCTTCTTCAACTGTATCTGTGTTCCTTTACGGGTTCTCTCTCTGAGTCTCTCCCCCGCCTCCTTAGCCATTAGACAGCCTAAGTGAGACAGGGAAGAGTGAGTGGTTACCACCACAGCATTGTGGAGCCTGGCTGGATGTATCTGGTGGTTTCCTCCCTGGTTTGTGTCTCTGGGGTTTGACAGAGAAGGGGAGGGGAGTAGTCTAGAGTTAACTGTGAAAGAGATGCTTTAGATCGATCTCTAAAAGCCACGTTACAGCTTCACCACTGAGGCTGATGGTTTCTCTGGTATGACTGTCTCACCTCTGAATGGGCTGTGTCAAATACAATCAGACTTATCTTCACATAGCATTGAACGAGAATGAAACATATGGATAGTTAGATTAGAAGGATATATTAAGGGACAGCCATACAAAAATGCCCCCACATGACCCTTCCCCCTCATTGAAATAACTCGAAATAATGTTTACGTCCAAAAATAACAATAACTGTAGCGACCCAGTGTTTATAAATGTGGATATCAACTTCGCCACTTCAGCATGCTTTTGTGGGACAGTCAATGCCACACAGGGCTACGGGCCAGAAGGTTGAGGGTTTGACGACCACCAACATGTTTCTTTGCCAATTCTCCTGATTGGCGCAGCAGTCTAAGGCACTGCATCTCAGTGCAAGAGGCAGTCCATGGTTCGAATCCAGGCTGCATCACATCCAGCCGTGATTGAGAGTCCCATAGGGCAGCGCACAATTGGCCCAGCGTCGTCCGGGTTAGGGGAGGGTTTGGCCAGGATAGGCCGTCATTGTAAATAAGAATTTGTTCTTAACTGACTTGCCTAGTTAAATAATTCAAATAAAACAACCAACAAACAAAGCATGCTGACTTTGGGCGCTTCAAAATCATGGTTTGCATTTTCAACACTACAATCAAGTAGACTATGTCAGTCTCAACCAACAGAAATGAGATCCCTCCCTACTTTGCACTCGGTGTCGAATGCTTGACTTCACAGTTTCCAAATCTCATTAAACCTTTGGGTGTTTTGTAACAGATGTCTCTTTCCATTCATCAGATGGTACAGTTTGGAAGCTGGAATGACATTTTTGAGGAATGTGTGCAGGTAGCCTATAGGAGACGTTTGAAGGAGCCTAATCATATTAAAACCTTGTGACTGCTTGTGTTTATGCCACACATAAAAGGTGTTACATTTGAAAAGTGAAATTACAAATATTGAAGCGTTAGTTTCTAGGTTGGCAAGGAATAGCCGCTGGAATCACTGAAGTTTAGCCTAGCGTAGAAGTTTGTACTCACTTAAAAACAATAATGCAATTATTCATTGTTGTAGGCTAGTCTCGGTAGGATCATTGTATTGTCCCTAATCAAGATCAATAGGGGAGCCTTTTGAGCTGCATGTCTCATGTCTTCAACCTGGCCTCTCTGCTGCTTATCAGCTATTCCTCGTAGTTCTTGTGGATTTACACTATATTGAACATTGGTTCAGCTTTAAATTATTTTATATGTGGTGTCTGTCCTTCACCAATGCAGTGTTTGTGCTTCACCAGTACCAAGTAATAGTGGCTCATGGAGTCTCTGATTCTCTACATCAAAGTCATTGGTGGCCGACCGGACAGCGAGGGCCTACTGGTGGGGCTAAAGAAGAAGGCAGATACAAACACTTCTGTCTTAGCTAACTTGTATTTATCTAGGTTAGTCTTATTGAGATCTCCTGAGGCTCAAGCCAATCCAACTTGCACCAATGGTATTCATTTTCTCTTCAGATCCTGAAGGTCTTTGTGGACAACCTGTTTGCCATCAATCTGCTGAAGCAGTCTACACCTGTGTGTTGTCTGGACATGAGTACATCCCGCAGCACGCTGGCAGTGGTGGACGAACACAGCACCTGCCGGTTTAATGACATCCACACTAAGGTACAGCTCTTTAAGGTCAGAGGGCAGGCGTCAAGAGTTAAGGCCAAGGTTGAGGTGGCTTCACTTTCAAATTATCGTTCAAAGGTTGTCCCTTTTTCCTTCACCTACTTTTCCCCCTGACTTGCCCTCGTTCTATGAGCATCCTTCCCTACTCCCCAGGAGCCCAAAGCTAACAACGTAGCATGGAACACTTAATGTGAGGGCATGCTGTGTTTGTCAGGCAGCTGCTGCAGGGCTTTGTGGTGGGCTACAATGGCTCCAAGATCTTCTGCCTGTATGTCTACTCCATATCCACCGTGGAGGTTACCGTTGGGTGGGAAGAATAATACTTAAAGAACTGAGCTTTATTTTCCACTATTTAGTTCTGTTTCTACATTTTCTTATTGTATGTTGAATTGACTGATTTCCCCTTCCTTCCCATCTCTTCTCCACAGTCGGCTCCTATGTACCAGAAGGATGTTCAAGCAGGTCTATCAGATCTCCTGTCTGTGTATGACTCACAGTGACTGTAGGGATCTGGCCAAGGATGCCCTGGAAGGGCTCGACTGTCACTGTTAAGAAGGTCATACAAGCACATACTCCCACGGAAGCACACACACACCTTTTCACTGCAATGCTAGTGTTCATCACTAGATGGTGCAGCCTGATGCTATTTGTATGAAGAACCTCTCTTATGCTTGTTTGACCAATGTGATAGAATAGCTTAAGTATGTGGTGTGAGTGGATTCTCTGGCTTCCCCATAATTTATTGTGTCATTCTACTTGTCAACTAATCATCAAGCCCTTGACAAGTTGAATCAGGTGTTTTTGTCCAGGATTACAACAAAAATGTGTGCTGTTGGGGATACTCGAGGACTGGAGTTCCCTTTTGTTTCTCTCTCTCAGCAGGCCTTCATCCGAGACCTGCGCTGCCTGGAGCTCATCAACAGCATTGAGGTACAATATGGCACAGACACACTCCCCTAAAATGAATAATGGATTAGTCCAAATGGTATTATTCCAAGATCAAAGAATTTGTCACGGTAGAAAACAGAACAGACCACATAGCTTTAATCAGGGTGGATTTACTGGTTGACCAGAGAACTCCACATGACATCATCAAAGCGAGACAGAGGAGGGGAAACTTGGGATCAAATGTTCAT